>NC_137142.1:29310154-29578415 GCF_949319135.1 Squalius cephalus
ACTGTAACAGGATGCATGTAACTGTGCTTCAACCTGGTCTAATAAAGATGCAGTTATGTGGTAGTATGTCCCAAAACTTCTGTTTTCTCCTGCTACACACTCAAAGTGTTTACTTTTTCTTCACAGACAAAGTACATTATTTTAGGGCATAGCATAGCAAATTAGCATTCAGAACTTATGTTCCTGAAACTTGGTCATGTTACTCCCTCTAGTGGTGATGAGTATCATCATGTGTGATTGGACCAACATAAATATTCCTTACATAGAAATTTTAATCTGTCGTCTAGGATGTGTATTTATTATTTGTATTATTTATTATTTATCAGATCAAAGCCCTTAGCAAGTGCCAGCAAGGACACTGGACGACCTGGGAAGGAGTAAAAAGCAGGACCGTAGGTTGGGCCGACATGTGGAAGATCTCCCAAGCCAGATTGAGTTTCCTCATAAGGTCCACCTACGACACCCTCCCAAGCCCCAGCAACCGTTGTCTGTGGTATGGCTCAGAGGAGAGTTTCCAACTTTACAATGCCCCAAATTCGAGCCTACAGCACATTCTGTCAAGCTGCAAAAAAGCACTGACCCTGGGTCGGTACAGGTGGCGCCATGACCGAGTCCTGCGGAAGTTGGCTGAGATCCTTGAGGTACGCAGGGCGGAATCAGCCTGTGAGCGCCTACCACCGACATCAAGGCGGCCGATCCACTTCGTCAGAGAGGGAGGAGGCGCCCCCAACATCACGCAGCCACAGAGATCAGCCCTGGCTGGCAGTTGTGAGTGGAACCTTGGAGTGGACCTCGATCGGCAGCTCAGGTTTCCAACAGAGATCACCACAACCAACCTTCGACCAGACATTATTGTCTGGTCTCCCATAGCCCGGGCAGTAATTTTAGCAGAGCTCACTGTCCCATGGGAGGGAGGAATGGAGGCAACCTTTGAGAGGAAAAAAGATTGGTACCTCGACCTCACAGCCGAATGCAGAGAGGCTGGGTGGTCAGCTGTCAGCTACCTGGTGGAAGTCAGCTGTATAGGGGGTTCATGGGAGCATCCACCCAGCGCTTCCTGAAGAGCATGGGAGTCACCGGGCCCAACATCAGAAAGGCTTTGAAAGACCTGGCGGAGGAGACAAAGCAGGGAAGCTTTTGGCTTTGGTTAAGTAGGAAGGACCAGGCGTGGGGAAAGCAAAGGTCCTAGGGTCAGCTGCAGCGTCCCTGCCGTTGCTCCACCACACGAGATGTTCTGGGATTAATGGAGCGAAACATCAGTGAAGGGTGGCTCCCGGCTGACGACCATGCAGCTACCCGCAATGGCACCGTCAGAGGTGCGGCAAGCAGAAATGCTCAGCAGGCAGTCACTTGCCTGTGCTACCTCCTTTAAAAAAAGATTTGTTGATCTGTCTGCTGTAGTTCTGGGTGTCCTGTCTGGGGATCTCAAAGGGAAAATACGCTCTGAAGAACATGACTGATCCCAAGCAGCAGCAGCTCATCGATGAACATTTCCTGTGTCTCCCCTGCTGCTGGCCCGACACCAGGAGCATCTGGTCAGTGTTCTAGATTGTCCTTAATGCACTGCCTGTGCTACTTTTGTTGAGAAGAACCTACTTCCTGTCAGTTTGTTCCAGATCCTACAAATACATGCAGCAACAGCAATTTGATCTGCATATTTTTAGCAGTCTTACACTAAAACCATGCAGAATCAAATGTGCTGAGAAAATTTTTGATATATATATATATATATAGCGCTTTCTTTTAGTTTATGTAATACACAGACAGGTACATAGCCTATAGCACTACCCAAATCAAACCCGAGTGTAGGTTTTTTAATTATTACTATTTTTTTAATATTTGCTGTCTTGTTAACATATCAAAGTATGACTGAAACGACCAAATCAGAGCTGTTTTCTTGGATGTTTTTGTTTACATCAATACAATAGTACACCTCCCCATCTAAACAAACTTCAAGTCTATCAAGTTTATTGATGACCAACTTCTAAAAACAAATTTACTGTTGTCTTTGTAAAGAAATGTTTGCTTACATGTAGCCGCTGCTGTGACGCTGTACAAACGCTTCCAGTGTGAATGTACTGCTGTAGTGACGATGTAGTTGCGCCGCTCACGCTCGCATTGTGAAAGAGAGGTTAGGGTTTGATGACTGATGATTTGTTAACTCGCTGACTAATTCACTCTGGAGCACATCCACATGAAAGTGTGACATCTGCAGTGAACAGTCAATCACAATACATGAATTTGATTTGATCCACTTTCTGAAGTGTGAGAAAGTATTCAGAAAATAGTTATTACTATTACTACCGGGCATCGAGAACAGAGATACATCATGTAAACTGGTGGCAATAATAAAGTGGTGCCTCTGTTCATTAGGTGGTGTGGACACTGCAGCTGTGGGTGGTATTTTTGACATCTCCAACGCTGACCGCCTGGGCTTCTCTGAGGTGGAGCTGGTGCAGATGGTGGTGGATGGAGTCAAGCTGATGATCGAGATGGAGAAACGGCTGGAGAAAGGCCAGTCCATTGATGACCTTATGCCTGCCCAAAAGTAGACTGCATTTCAACCTCACTTCACACATTCTTCTCTCTCCACCTCCCCTCACCTTTGTTAACCGATTGATTTGAATGTTTGTTGATTGTTCTTGGAGGACATGTTTTATTTAAGGCTCCTTTGTATCTGCTCTGGTCAGTTCTTGTTACACATATAGATGTCTCAGGGCAAAACATGGATGAGAATATCTGAAAATAAAATTTGGCCTGTGATGACTTGCTTTTTGTTTTTATTCCCTGTTCTATCCTGTTTACAATTCCAGGGTTCCCACATCAATTTAACTTTTACCTGTTAAGTTTTACAGTTATTAATGATTTAAGAATTATTCAAGGACTAAATGTTTTATAGAATCAAAGTTTTATAGAAATCATTCACAAACTGCAATTTCTACCAAATGTAAAGGTTCAGAACTGAATACGGTTAAAGATATATACATCACACACAAAATGTGTGTTTAAGCAACATTTCTTATTATTAATGTTGAAGACATTTATTTATACATACAAGTAGTACCAGATCAGCACAGAATGATTTTTGAAGGATTATGTGACACTGAAGACTGGGGTAATGATGCTGAAAATTCAGCTTTACCATTACAGGAATAAATTGCATTTTAAATTAATTGTTTTTTTATTGTAATATATTTCAAGTTATAATACTATTTTACAGCATTAGTTTTACTGTATTTTTTGATCAAATAAATGCGGCTTTGGTGAGCATAAAAGACTTCATGCCAACCCCAAACTCTTGAAACTCCTACCATTTTCTTTGATCTCCAAGTTGTGGACCTGCAGCTCACGTGATCCAGAGTCAGAAAAAAAAGACGAGTTAACAAAGATAAAAAAAAGAGGCAATACAAATATTGAGATCATTTTGTAGCTGTATTAGATCTCTGCTATGAACACCGTGACGAGTTACAGAGAGTTTAATGGAATCTGTGGTGAGTCTTTTAAGTGAAAGATTACAAGATGCCCTCTTGGTTTCAAAGAAATCCAACAAAACAGTATGAAAATGTGTAATTACCGCATAAAGTACAATATTTACACAAAAAATACACTTGAGTGGGCAATAACGTGAAATAAATTATAAAACATCTAAATGTTGCTCTTAATAACATTCAAACAGTGAAACTGAGCTCCAATCAGGTTTACTGCAGCCGTTTTCACAGACGAGCACCCTCAATACACAGAGGTGCAGAGCAAATTTTCAAAAAGTCCAGATTCGGGTGCACCCTTTACACAAGAGCCGCCCCAAAACACGCAATACTTAAAACCACCACAGAATAGTGCCCGTTTAAAAGCTAAAATAAAACAAAACCCCACAAATCTCCATCTAGTGTCCATTTCCTGAATGATCAGTCTCAACTCATCAGTCTGAAGTGGCGGTGATGGTAATGAGTTGGTTCATCGCTGAACATTCTCAGATGTGCATACAAGCGTAACACTGAAAGGTTCAAACCTGTTCTTTTTACAGCATTTAACAACTTGCGCAATAATACGATAATTGTGACCAATGTTAAAGAAATTATTGCTTTAAGCAATGTTACAGTATATACATTTTTTCAAATACATGTTAAGTGGTTTATTTAAAAAAAAAAAAATATTGGGAACTGCTACTTAACGATTGTACAGCTTAATTTGTTTGTCTATATTGAACTGAACAATTTCATAAATTCATCTATGTAGTAAGATTAAAGATATTCATAGCTTGAGTTCGCCTGCAACTTTGGAAGCAATGTTTTTAAAAGCGATGGAGTTGCCAGATATCCTCTTAAAACGGACACCATTAAGTGAGAGCCGGGGCAGTTTGCAAACCTCCATCTCCCATTGGACGAGGCTGTCGGAGCGGCTGTCCCCATGGGTACAGAGAAGCAGAAAGCATTCACGCTGCTGGTAACTGCAGCTGTTGGCGTCCAGAACTTTGCGGATCTCATTTATGATGTCGGCTGGCTCCAAGGTGCTGGTGGTGTTCATACTCCAGGTGAAACGGAGAGAGCGGGGTTTCCCGTCTTTTCCATCTTTCCCTTCATCTTTCTGCTGATCCCCAGATACATGGCGACTGCGGGACAGAGCGGAACGGGAATGGAAAGAGAGAAAGGTAAGGTTAAGGCAATGGATAAAGATTATTTTATATACTGAGGTTACTTGTTCACGAAGACTTGAATCACAGTGGTAGAGATGAATCACTGCAGCGGATGCATGCATGGGTTATCAGCACACATGGGAATTAATGGCAATCAAATGCACAGCAAACTAAGTCATGCATAGAAGCAGCTCCTTTTTAATGCTATATAACATGAATTAGGGCTGGGCAAGTCAGCATTTTTCTACATGTTAATATTTTAAAAAAATACACCACCAAAGTCACACTGGCACTTCAGTGAAAACTGAATAATTGTTGAATTAGTCAAATGTATCAAATAAACAGGTTGAACTGATTCGCAGAAATGAACTGAACTCAAACTCAACAAGATGCCATATTTGCTATGGATATTATAATCAGACTATGATGTAACAATCGAAACCAGAGAATTATTACACTCAGCAAAACTAGTCTAATGATGCTCTCTGGCCAAATAAAGTGCATTAAAATCATTGTGATACTCAGTAGCTATGTTTCCATCCAGTGTTATGAATTTAACTTTTGACGACAGACTTTGCTCAGGCATTTCAGAACAACCAAAACAGCAAGTCAGATGCAAAAAGATCAGTCCGCTGGTTATTCCAGTTATGTCGTCCCATCTCGCAAAGTCACATGATTTTTTTGATGTGCATTGAGGAAATTATTCAGTAAATGTGTTTCCATAGTAGTTTATGCGTATGTTTTCTTATCGGCTAAAAATGTATCCGACTCGAATGAGCGCATTCGTTTTTTTAAGCGCGTTTTTAGAATTTATGCGCACCTTGGCGTATTCATCCAGCTGTTTTTTATGCGATATCCCAAAATGCGCATAAAAATAGGTGGTTGGAAACATAGCTAGTGTTAATTAATTTCAAATAACCAGCTGAATCAATGTGAAAGTACAGTGAATATTCAATATTAAATATCGCCCAGCCCTAATGTAAATGAAAAAACAACAACAACAAAAAACACATCACTCGAGCATTCATTATTAAAGCAGACTAATGGCCCTCGTGCTGTACACACTACACTAAAATACACTCGGATATCTCATACAGTGGGAGACAGAAAGTATACATCCACAACACACTAAAATAATGAGCCAGGAGAGGAAATAAGGGTTTCCAAAGTCACGACACCTCACCTTGAGCCCTCAAATCTCCCGCTTCTCTCAAACTCGGTTGAGACTCTTTTATTGTTAATTTGTCGAAAAGTTAGAGATCACAATGCAGCAAAAAAAGGAATGGATAGAGAGAAAAAGGAAAAGGAAATAATTTTTAGTCATTTTAGAGCAAATCACTACACACACAATGAGATAGATAGAAAGAGAGAGTGAAAGAGATAGCAAAAAAAAAAAAGAGGTAAGCAGAAAAAGTTAACCTCCCATAGACTCAATGTCACCAATACGCTGGATCAGACAAACACAAAAACAACTTGTACAAGACTCTTACAATCAACAGTTTTTCACCATGCACTCAATTGAACTGCCATGCTGCTTCCTTCAAAGAACAATATACATCTAGAAGTTCACTGAAAGAGTGCATGATGGGTAAAAGCCTATTCTGAGCGCTGGATGTGAGACATTGGCTGAGACCTGACATCAGACGCATATACAGATATAGAGGACGTGTCTGTACATACACTGTGCTCTTCGCATGCCAGAGGGTGCGTCGTCCTTATGGATACACCATCGTGTCGGACTAAAATCGACAGACAAAACAGTCGTTCGCTTTCTCACTCTCACACACAGCCTTTCGCTCTCCATTAAACACAATGTGTGGTTGTAGCTGTTGTTTGTGTGTTTAAACGAGCCCTTACTCTAGACACTCTTCATCTGCGAATTCTTACAACTGCCTATAGCCAGAGCTGCTGAATCTGGAAGAAAAGAGCAGTTCAAAGCCCACAAAAAGAAAAAAAATTAAACTGGTGGACGGAGCTAAAACAAAAAGCCAATACAGAGCCACATGTTTAGAGACAGGGTTCCCACTCATTCAAATTCACTAATGAAAACTGATTCACTAATGAATCATTTAAACCCAATTTGTGAATTGGTTTGACTGATATATTGGCAAGATTCGTTTCAAATGTGTTCATATCCTTGACATCAGTATGGTGTGAAATATTTTTGAGCAAAGCATACCCTACTGCAAAAAATGATGAAAAACTAAAACAGAAAAACTAAATAAATTGAGGAAAAAATATAATTGCCATTATTTATTTATTTACATCTATCTATCAAAAATGCTAATATTTTTAATTATAATGGTAATTTTTATTAGACGAAGATCATGTGACACTGAAGACGAGTAATAACGCTAAAAATGCTTTGCCATCACATGAATAAATTACATTTTAAAATATATTACAACACAAACTAGTTCATTTAAATTGTAATAATATTTCACAGTACCACAGTTTTACTGTATTATTGATCAAATAAATGCAGCCATGGTGAGATTAAGAGACTATTTTCAAAAAACAGTAATGTTTCCAAACTTTTGACAGGTAATTATATATTTTGTAGGGCTGTCAAACGAATAATCGCGATTAATCGCATCCAAAATAAAAGTTTGTGTTTACATAATTTATGTCTGTGTACGGAGTATAATTATTTTCTATATATAAATACACACACATGCATATATATATTTAAGAAAATGTGTTATTTATATATCAAATATTTATATATAATATAAATTATATATAATATAAATATATATACACAGTATATACATGCAAATATTTCTTAAATATATACATGCATGTGTGTGTATTTATATATAGAAAATAATTATACACCGTACACACACATATATTATGTAAAAACAAACTTTTATTTTGGATGCGATTAATCGCGATTAATCGTTTGACAGCCCTAATATTTTGTTATATACATTTTTATTAAATATAATTTGTGTATGCATGTATGCATGTATGTATGAATGTACAGTATCTCACAAAAGTGAGTACACCCCTCACATTTCAGCAAACATTTTAGTATATCTTCTCAAGGGACAATACTATAGAAATGAAACTTGGATAGATTTAGTCAATGTGCTGCTTATATTTACTGTCCTCTGAAAATTGAGTACACCCTAAGTGAACATGTCAAAACTGTGTCCAAAGTGTCAATATTTTGTGTGAGCACCATTGTTATCTAGCACTGCCTTAATCCTCCTAGGCATGGAGTTCACCAGAGCTGCACAGGTTGTTGCTGGGATCCTCTTCCACTCCTCCATAATGACATAACGGAGCTGCTGGATGTTAGGATTCCCCACAGGTGCTCAATAGGGTTCCGGTCTGGAGACATACTTGGCCACTCCATCACCTTCAGCTTCCTCAGAAAGGCAGTTGTCATCTTGGTGGTGTTTGGGGTCGTTATCATGCAGTTCGGCCCAGTTTCTGAAGGGAGGGCATCATGCGTCTGTTTTTTGGAGCCAGCTTCTGCACCTGACGCACAGCACGAGGACTCACAGGACTCACAGCACGAGGACTTGCGAGGTCTGTTCCAAGTGGAACCCGTCTTGGAAAACCTCTGTATGACCCTGGCCTGTACTGTAACTCAGTTTCAGGGTGTTACCAATCTTCTTAATGCCTTGGCCATCTTTGTGGAGAGCAACAATTCTAATTCTCAAATCCTTAGAGAAATCTTTGCCATGAGGTGCCATGTTGAACATCCAGTGGTCAGTATGAGAGAATTGTACTCAAAGCACAAATTTTAACTGCTCTAATTCAAGATATACAAATTTGTATGGTCCTGTCAAGCAGACAAAAACATCATGATGATGAATAGGACATGTGCCTTTGCATGGTTAAACGACGAACAGCTATTATCACTTAGGGCAGGGTTCACCAATCTCGGTCCTGGAGGGCCGCTGTCCTGCAGAGTTTAGCTCCAACCAGCTCCAACACACCTGTTTGAAAGTTTCTAGTATGCCTAGTGAGACCTTGATTAGCTGGTTCAGGTGTGTTTAATTGGGGTTGGAGCTAAACTCTGCAGGACAGTGGCCCTCCAGGACCGAGATTGGTGAACCCTGATTTAGGGTGTACTCACTTTTGTTGCCAGCTATTTTGACAATAATGGCTGTATGTTGAGTTATTTTCAGAGGACAGTAAATATATACTGCTATACAAGCAGCACATTGACTACTCTAAAATCTATCCAAGTTTCATTTCTATAGTATTGTCCCTTGAGAAGATATATTAAAATGTAGGCTGAAATGTGAGGGGTGTACTCACTTGTGAGATATGTATATGTATGTGTATGTGTGTGTGTGTGTGTATGGGCGCACGTGTTCATATTATTATACACACTTGTGTTTTATATACACCAAGTGTTTCCATAATAAAAATTACTCCTGGAAAACACAATTTTAAAATTTCCTGATATTTCCAGGTTTTCCATGCTGTGGGAACCCTGCGGTGTGGTGGAAAGGGCAGAGGCTGGAGGAGAGGGGGATGATAAAGAAAGAGGAAGAATGTAAACGAGTGGAGCGCAGACTTACTAAGAGTCTTTGCCGCAGGGTTGGAGGGGACTGTGAGGGTGGGGGGCACAGAGGGGGCAGCCGGCCCTGATTTGACGGCAGACTGCCGTTTGCTCGGGTCAAGAGTGACCCTGGGGGAGGAAGGCAGACAGAGAAAGAGAGAAAGGGAGGAAGGGAAGGAAGGAAGGGAGGGAGGAAACACAGGGAAGAGAGGGATAGATAGAGACAGTTTCAACATTAGAGCATTTCGTATTGTTAGAAGTTTAATTAGAGAAAGTGTGTGATCTGTTCAGTTATATTCTATAGCACAAATCTGATCATCTGAAGGTGACTCCTCAAGGTCATTCAACATGGAGTCGGCTGCAGCTTACAGTGCAGTTTACTTACAATCCTCTCTATGAGCCAGAACAGGCTCCTCCCACCTGATCCCTGCTTTAGGATGTGAACATATGCTCTTATAGACTTCTGTTTGCAGGGACACAGGCCTCCGGTGCGCATTTATTACTGTTCAAAAGTTTGGGGTTAGTAAGGACGCTTTAAATTGAACAAAAGAAAAGAAAAAAAGAAAAACATTAATAATGCTTTTTGTATCATCATTTCCAGAAAAATATTAAGCAGTACTGAACTGTACTAAATTAGCATTTTAGCACAATTTCTGCTGAAAATTCAGCTTTACCATCACAACAACAAATGACATTTTAAAATATATATGTTCAAATTGAGAAGTGTCATTTTAAATTGTAAAGTTTTCACTGTAATTCTGATCAAATAAATGTGTCTTGGTAAGCGTAAGAGACTTTTCAAAAACAAAACAAATCTTACAGACCCCAAACTTTTGATGTATATGTATTAATGTATCTGGTGAAGAACAGCAGTACCCATAAATCTGAAGAGATCCACCAATCAGAGATGAACCAAATCGCTATTGCCAGAGAAACAAATTTAGCTCAGCCTCCCATATTTCTGTCTCCTTACACTCTCAACCAACTTGAACAAATATTTTGCTACACCCTTCAAATATATTGTATTTTATACTCTGCATTATTGACTTACAAACTGCATTAGATCAATACTTCATAATAATTAAGTACACAGTCTTGTACCTTTATCTTTTTCCAGAAATCAATAATCTAAGTTTTTATATTGTGATTGGTGGTTGATTTTAGAACTCTTTATTAAATAAATTATTGAAATGCCTATAAAAGGGAAAACGCATCCAAATCCATCACTAATGTCTATAACCAGCACTGGCTTCTAACACCAGAAAACCTCCTTATGGACATTACCAATTTTTTGTGTTTGCAGGGACAAACGGTTCCTTTATAGAGAACCAAAATGTAAACCCAGTTTGTACTGTCTCTGGCCCTACAAGTGGACTCATATCTCAGTTCACACTACTCAAGCTCTTTTCACCTAATAATAATAATAATAAACATTACATTTAAATACATTTAATTGATAGTACAACCAGCTCTGTTGTAATTTCTTCACTTTGCCACAGCATCAAAAGGCCTTCCAATTCAACCATCAAATTCATTTCACAAGATTTTAAAACTACACTATGTTCTTTTAGCTCAAAATGATCAAAATTGAAATGAGTCAATACATGAATCTTTCTTCCAAAATGCGTTTTTGTCTTACCCTGATTCATTATGGTAAGCCTATTATGAGTGTTTATATTTTAGACATGTCGGGATGCTTTTCGGGGGGATTTGTGTACATACGTCCCTCACCCGTGCGTGTCTCGTCATATCCATAAATATAGAAAAGTTGCTCTGGCCACTTTGTGTATGGTGTGGGAGTGACATAGGTTAGTTGTTACAAAGAGCAAGAAAGGTTGACATGGAGCAGCTAAATCTCCGGGAATCACCCGTTTTTAAAAAAACGACAAAGAGTGGAGAATCTGTTGGCAAAAAGAGAACGCAACAGAGCTTGTAATAAAAACAAGAATCAACATTAGCTTGGCTTTTCGGAGATGGCGAGAATTGTGGGATTTGAAATGTTGTTAAACCTACGAGGAGATGCTGTTTTTATTGCTCAACAGGTGAGTAAGGAATTTTATTGAACAGATAAATTGCCATATGTAGCTCTATCACAGTTCATTTTAAAACATCTATTGTGAAGGGTCATTATGGTTGTTGTAGCACTGTGTTGGGATTTATTTTCAAGGAAGTACCATCTGTTAATGGATAAAGCTACAGTAACGTCTTCAGCTAGTCAGCTTGAGATCCTTTCCATCTATAGTTATATCTCTTAAGGCCAGTAGTGAATGTTTTATGAGAAGTAGGATCATCTCTCTCTCTTTTTGTTTTGTTTTTTAGTTTTCACATAAAGGCTTTTTTAACTACTCCTAACTACTTTAACTACTAAATAATCTATTAATTCCACAACAGGAATAAATTACATTTGAAAACATTTATATAAATTTGATTTAAAATGTAATTTTCCTATTGTGGCACAGCTGAATTTTTCAGCATCATTACACCATAAAAATACACAAATATATCTCGCTGATCCCAACTTTTTGAACATTAGTGCAAATCAATCCCTGTTCTACAAAAGAAAAAAAAAAACTGGGGAAAAATAAAATAAAAAATGCTGTCTTTTTTGTCTAGGAATCATACAGAGCTACTGAATCTGATCTCTCAACACACCGTCCAGCTGAGAATGTACCAAAGCCTTTGTGGAATCAGTTGAATCATTTAAATGAAGTGTTTTTTATAATGTCAGATTAAGTTATACACATTGTTTTGCACAATCAGCTTGTGTCATGCAAACATTTTGATTAGTAGCAATCAGTTAAAGAGCGGTAGATAGATTTGATTCGGCCACACTAGGATGCAGGCAGTGTTTTAAAGCATGCTGTAATCAACCACTGAGAGAGCATTAAACTCCAAATCACTGCAATCAAATCTCTATGGGTTAGTGCGTCAGCCCCTGGACTCTTCTCATTACGTTATAGACAGATTTACACCCCATGAACTCAATGGCCTACCTTTTGGAAAACCTGAATGACATATTTCTACAACACAAGAATGAAAAAAAAAAAAAGGATAGACATTACATAGATGGACAAAATTAAACCATTTCTAATGACCCCTTAGAAAAAAAAAAAATACAAATAAAAGCAGAGAGAGGTCAGGAAACGGGAAGGAAAAGTCGAGCCTAAATTGAACGAATGGCTCAATAAGAAATGTAAGAAATTATGCGTTTGTGAACGATCCTTTACCTGCGAGTGAGTTTGGAGGTCAGCTTGGTGAGCAGGTTGTTGGCGTTTCCACGGCTGCGAGGCTGCGTAGGCGAGGCGGGTGGGCCGTTGTAGGTAGCCGTGCGACGATCTCTCAGCTGTCCGTGGAAGGTGCTGCGGCTTGCAGAGCCTCGTGGGAATCGTGTTTTATCGGGTGTTGCAGCAGTGCTGATGCTGTGAGTGGAGGCACCAGGGTCGCGTGAGCCAGGAGACAAAGACACACTACAGACAGAGACAATATCAGTCTTGGTTTCACTAAATCTGATCGTGCAAGTGCAAGGCGCCAGCAACAGTTTGGACAACAATGATAAAATACACCTTGAATGCATTTTAAAGGTGCAGTAAGCGATTTCTGAGAAATATTTTTGAAGGTGGATTGGACCGAGCACCACAACACACTTGTAGCCAATCAGCAGTAGGGGGCATGTCCACTCATGTTGGGGGAGGAAAGAGAGTGAGCAAGAGGGAGATTTGAAGAAAGACTGTAGAAAGAGAGATGGCTGAGAGACATTGCAAAAGAGAAAAGGTCATAGGAAATTCACTGGAAAAAGAAGGGTTACGATCATGCAAGAGCTTTAGCAGGCCTAAGCAGCAAGGCCTGGAAACGGAAGCCAGGGCAGCGTTGTTTCTGCTCCATAACGTGAGTAACATTGGTTTTGTAGTTTCACAGGACCAAGATATGCTGTTGTTGTAATGTTAGCAACAGTAACAGGACAGGTTTGAGTGTCATTGTTCGTCTGGAGCTCAGGTGACTGACAACCAACTCTTGCTTGAATATGCGTACTATACGTACTCTTGTTTACTGTATTTTTTCAGCTGTGATAAAGAGACATCCACTCTTGCATTGTGTGTTCGTGCATTTTGTTATTGGGCTGTGTAATACCTACAAGCTTTAACTGAATATGTAATATTTACCAACTCAGACCTATATGCAATATTTCTTAGGCTTGGTGGAATATTCATGTTTTAAATGGTTCATTAACTTAAGGTACTGATGTTTTCGATGTAGTTCTGTGCAAAAGTTAAAATTAAGTTAGGTTAAACCTGCCAATGTATGCATTTTATTAGGTTTGCTGGTGATTTACACTGTATGCATGTTTATTTCTTCAAAGGTTTTTCACCTACATAGCTTAATGCTATAATAAATAAATGGATGGAAATAATTCACAAGGCCTAATCGTTGAGTGCAATCCAGTTTACATCTTCAAATAGTGAGAACCTGCCTTTTTCAAGTGTGGGAAAGCACGCAGTTAGACGAGACACTTGACAGTGTGTTTGTTTGGGTTGATTTCAAATATCAACAGTGTTTCTCTGAAATCACTTTCTGCACCTTTATGTGGCTGTGGATAAAAGTAGTAAATTGCATAAAAGTGTGTTCAATATTAGGTACTGTACATCACTCAGGACACAGTAGGGGCAGCCTGTACCTGTTCTCTTTCCCGTTAGGAATGACAGAAAGGCGGTCTGTGTTGTTTCTCTCACTGCACACGTATGTGTTTCTCCTTGACATGCCTCCCGATCCGGAGTTATTCTGTGTGACATCAAAAAATGGAAGAGTAATGCTCTATTACATCATGGGAAATTTATGTACAATACTGCTCAAAAGTTTGGGATAAGATTTTTTGGTAACACTTTTATTTTACAGTGTCCTTGTTACACATGATACATGTAGTTTCTATAAAAAATACTATAAACTATTCATAATTACATGCACATAACCCTAAACAAAATCTAATTATAACCCTATAGTAGGTACATGTAGTTAATTATTAGTATAACTTAAATGTATAATTAAACTGTAACAAGGACACCTTAAAATAAAGTGTAACGATTTTTTAAAAATGTTTTTGAGACATTGCAAGGATGCATTTATTTGATTTGAAAAACAGTAATATTGTGAAATTCATAATGACCGAAAAAGCAAGGGTGAACTTACATTAGGTGTGATGGAGTTGCCTCTCTTCCGGTCAGGTATGTCTGTTTTGTTGGGGTTGTTGGCGTTACCCTGGAGTGGGCTGGGGGGGCTGTGAGTGGGGGCCTTGCGTGCTGTGACTCCACCTTCCTGTTTGACATCACTGTCGGCTGTGACAGGAACAGTCCTCTTGGAGTTACTCAACGCCGAGTTAGCGACCACACCAACTGTGAAGGAGAAAGACAGTAAATGAGAGAGAGAAACATTTGAAGGCTTTTCTCTGCAAATTCTCAAGCATAAGCACCTCTATTATGCTATTTTAAAGGTTCCTGATTTTGTTTTAGAGGTCTCCTGCAATAGATTTACATGCATCCAAGGTCAAAAAACACTTAATTTTTTCATAATTTACATTGCAGCATCACCTCCTTTCTCACAGTGTCTGAATAAAAGGATTCAGTCTCTCTAAACCCCTCCTTTCCAAGAACTCTGACCAATCAGAGTCTACTCTGCTCTTTTTGGTCAGATGGCCCAGTCAGTAGCGATTGGCTTACAGCGTGTCGGAAACTAAATGCTCATTACCATATCTGTTATTCAGCCCTAGAGACTTCCTCAGCACTTGAAACAAAGTGATATGAACAGTAACGATGGTGTCGGTTTTACCATATAAATTCGAGCCCGAGTCATCATTCCTTGCTTTCACAGCACAGAAAACAGCGTCTCATGGCCTGTGCTTATGCGTGCAATTCGGATCTGATGTTTGACAGTATGTAAAGAGAAAATCACCTTGGTCACTATGGCGTCTGGATTTTCTGGATTCACTGGAGGAGACGCTTCTCTGGACCTTCAGGTGAGATGGTGATTGGCCGTTCATCTCACTGGTTGGCCTGGTCTTGGCCACGGAGAGATTACTATTGGAGCTGGAGTCACTGACCTCCTACACACAAAAACAGCAAGTCACACATGTACTATGGTCCATAAACTCCGTTATAAGGAACCTCTCTTCATTAGCAGCTCACCTCATTGGTCTTCCTGCCCAGCAGTAAGTATATGGCTGTGACCTCGTCATAGTTCATTTTGGACAAAGACTCCTGGATCTTCTCTCTGGAGAAGCCCATGCCCACTATCACATCTGGAGAATGACACACACAAAAAAATACAGACCAGCTTAATGCCAAATTTACACTGCAAAGGTGGCATAGAAGTGTTTCTGAAATGTAATTTAGCCATCTTTACAAAGACTGTTTAATGCTGCTCAGAGGTGGCATGAATGCATTTACACAGCAATTATAACTGTACTAGGGCCTGAAGTGTGTCAGAGCAGACATAAACAAATCAAAAATGAGCATGCACAGAGCAGCCCAAACCCAGCTGTGCAAAGATGCCTTTAGAGTCTACTTTTAGTTTTAGAACTTTAAGCAATTACATCATTAGCTATTAATAAATGATTCCTAAGCATGAGCAATAATTATAGTAGTTTAATAATACTTAACATAAACCCCTAAGTATTTTTAAACCTGAGCACACAAGTGATCCCACACCATTTGTGCTAAAACATGAAAGAGGGGTGATATCTACCAAAGGAGACTCTAATTGAAGACTACCATATTCAACTCTTTTAGAGATTGAGGATAATTAAATATTTAAAATGTTAGCATAATCATATCACACATCAACCCCTCAGTTGTTATACACACTATAAACCAGTAGGTTGATATACAGAGATAAATCCAGTTTATTTGTAAGAATGTATGAGTCATCCGTTCCACCTACATGTGCTAACAATACACAGATCTGTCCAATAGCCAACCATTCACTGTTACTCAAAGAACAAGCTGTACCTCCTGTTTTAACTGAAAAATATATTTATTAGCTAATGATAGGGGGCAATAAGTTTTTATTTTTAATTTTTAAAGAAATTCATACTTTTATTCAGCAATGACACACTGAATTGACCTAAAGTAACAGACATTTATAATGTTACACAAAATTGACATTTGGGTGGGGATTATCACAGTTTCCACACAACTATTAAACAGCACAACCATTTTTAACATTGCTAATATTTATAAATGTTTCTTGAGCAGCAAAACAGCATATTAAAATGATTGCTGAAGGATCATGTGACACTGAAGAATAAATGACGTTAAAATGTATTAATGAAAAGTTATTTTAAACTATAATACTACTTCATATATTACTAATATATATTTTTTTTTTTTTTTTTTTTGATCAAATAAATGATTTGGTGGGCATAAGCATAAATATAAATCTTACTGGCGCCAAACTTTTGAACGGTAGGTATATGCAGGGTTTTTTAAATAAAATGTAAGGCTTTTTAAGACCTTTTTTAAGACTTCCACAAATAAAATTAAGACTATTTGGGAGGTGTAGGGCAATGTTTTTGGTAACATCCTAAACCGTAAAAATAAAAAAATAAAAAGTTATAAATGATTATATTTATATTCCAATGGTTAACAACACTGCATGTATGTTGCATAAAAATATGGGTTCATTTTTGCTGTGGGGTGAATCAAAATGTAAATTCACTCTCTGACAGTAGGTGGCACTTATGGAACAGCAAAAGCATAACAGATACCCTGTTAAACCCTGTAGTACAAAGCAGCTGCGCTTAAGAGAATGGAGAATTTCTCTGAAACGACGAGTTTGCCAGTGATATATACACATTAAGACATATCACGAATGATATCTTCTGTCTCCAAATTTAATATCTCTTAAGATGATAATTAAGACTTAATGACCCACGGGCACTCCACTGGCACTCTGGGTAGTGTTAACTAATTTTTTTTTTTACATTTGAAGTAAAAAAAAAAAAAAAACATTAACTAATGGACAATAAACAATTGGACAGTAGTATATTTATGAATGAACATTTAGCCTAGATTCATAAATGCTGCAAAATTAATAATAAAAAAGTGCTGCTCATTGTCATGATACGTAAATGCATTAACTAATGCTAATTTTACACTCCTGTTCTGCATGTACATATGACAGCATCTATATTAATTACAATAACTGATATATAACAAGAACTACCCTGAACCTTACCCTAGAACTAACCTAAACCCATATTGTCCATTTCCTTTCTCGGGTAACAAACTGTAAAAGTGAGTGCAACCACTAATATTAATAAACTTAAACTTATTGTTAGGTGTCAATTAAGCAAAAAGGAAACCTAAAATCTAAAATGCTATGGCAGCTCAACGATAATGTATAAAAGACATTGAACAAGTTATAAATTGAACAGAGACAGATAATTAAACACTATTTTAACTTTAACAGAACACAACAAGAACTAAAAGAAATTGTCAGGATGCTCAGGACTGAGTTTCCGAAAGGGCATCCATATGTTGAGGCACTGGGTGTAGTGAATGAAGGGCCAGTCGGATGTTGTGTGATGGAGAGCTCTCTATTAATGCATGTTCCAGATTGAAACAAGATGGAAATATATATTTCATGAGCCTGAATTAAGCCTCTTCCTTTTAATGGGCTCATGGGAATCCATACGCTGGTTGACTTAAGGGCTTTCTTTCAAAGAACCAAAGCTTCCCGTTTCACCTCCTCTCCACACACACACACAAAAGGACCGCTGAGGGCTGCCAAGCTCCAGCATGCTCCTCTCAACGTGAGGCTTCACTCAAAATGGGGGCGGAAGGCTAGAAAAGACCAGTCACCATCTAATTCTGGCTTCCACATTCAAGTGTTCTTGTTCCTGCAGTTTCCTCAGTAAGCAACCAGGTGTGTGCTCATGTGTGTGGTTAAACTGACAGGCGTATGTGCGGAACAGCAGATCGATTGCAGATAAGCGTGCAAAGCTCTGGTGCACCGCACTGCCTCGTGCTCCTGCAAGCTAAACTCTAGTACTTGGAGTCATGTGATCATATCACATTGCTACACGAGGAGATCCTCGCTGTGATAGAGCGGGAGAGGGAGGAGTAGACATCAGAGATGTCGATAGATGAGGGAGCCAGCTGCTGGGTATTACGCAATACCCCACACTAACAAGCCCTCATATCACTGTCTCTGGATGTTTTCTCTCAAGTGCTGTGATAAGAGTGTGGATGTAAATATAAATCTCCCTCAACCTGCTCTAAGGGCAGCTCGAAAGTTGACAACGCAAAATGCTTTCCGCTGCCTTTCTTGCATGCAAATGAACACTGAAATGGTAGTCTCAGCCTCAGACGTCACGCCCACGGGCCGTTGGCTGAACATCTCATGCATAAGGCACACAAAAGTGGAAACACCTCAGGATGTTCAAAGTTGTCATCTGATTGGTTGAATTCTACAGGATTTCCAGGAGATGTGTCTGCTGTGTTCTTTAACTGTCTGCCTTGAAACAAAGCAGTTGTGATGCCAAACCCCCTCATTGATGAAGAAAGCTGTTGTGTTTACAACTATGACAATGAGCGCTTCTCAGGATCAACTAAACGCTGAATTTTAAAAAAAGTATGTGAAATTCATGGCGCCATTGTTGCAGTAAACTTGCACAACGTTCTTGAATGAATAATTTATTAGTAGCATGCCGGTCTGTTGTCGTAGGGACATCGACTTTGCATTTTCACAACCTTAAAAATGTGACGTGGAACAAAACAAACTGTGATTGGTTGCTTTGCATGTCGGTCAGACATTGGGCGGTCCTTCACCAAAGAAAGCTACAATGGAGTCCGGACCTTGCTACTGGCTACACGAGACTATTGAAATGGTGGCAAAAGAACTAATTACAGTGAGGTTTCCTCTTACCTATTCTCTTCTGGTCGGAAATGTCGGCTTCTGGCTCAAGGAAGGGTTTGAGCTCATCATCCTCAAAGCCAGCATTGATCCAGCGTTCCTTCATGATTTGCTGAAGGAGAAAGTTCAGAAACAATCATCTCCAGCTTGAGACTGACAGTCACCATTACTAGGGCGGGCCGTATAAAAATGTATAACTCGCTATTTTTCAAACCTTGGTATTCAGTATATCTAGATATGGGAAACACTTTACAATAAGGTTTCATTTGTTAACATTAGTTAACTACATTAATTAACATGGACTATGAATGAACAATACTTCTACAGCATTTATTATCATCTTAGTTAATGTTAATTTCAACATTTACTAATACATTATTAATGCACTGTGAAATAACATGAACAAACAATGAACAGTTGTATTTAACTAATGTAAACAAAGATACTGTACCAAATGTATTGGTCATTTTTATTTAATGTTAGTTAATACATTATCCTTATTGGTAAAGTGTTACATAGATATGAATATATTTGCTCTGAAATGCATTAAAAGGGTGATTTGTTTTACAGAGGAATGATCCTTGCGACCAAACCAGTTACATTACAAATGTTTAAAATCATCAGAATAATATTTATTTTAATTTACACTACTGTTCAAAAGTTTAGGGTTTGTAAGTTTTTTTTTTTAAAGAATTTTAATTTATAAATTATTTTTTATATCATTATAAATGTCTTTACTGTCACCTTTGATGAATTTAATGCATCCTCGTTGAATACATTTTTTTCCAAAAAATTACTGATCTCATTTTTGAACAGTAATGTAAATATTAAAAAGAGTATTTTTTTGATACTCTTATTAATAGTATTTTTTTTTTATCAGTTCAACCAAAACTCAAAAGACATTGCAGCCAATTAGATTACAAATGTTTAAAACAATAAAGTAAAATACAGTAAAAATGTAGTTTAATTAAAAAAATCAAACGAACAAAAAAATGTATATGCACCACTATAACAATACACATTATTAACAGATAAATTCACTAAGACATATTTTTGAGCAATTATACAAATTATTTAAAGTTACGAATGCTTGATGTTGCTAAAATATATATATATATATATATATATATATATATATATATATATATATATATATATATATATATATATATATATATATATATATATATATATATATATATATATATATATATATATATTGAATAAATACATAGAGAATAATCAATATATTGCTCAGCCCTCTCTTCAGTACAAATCAGGCATTAATTATGTAAAATGTCTGACATGCTATTAAGGATAAAAAAGGAGGTACGGCCAACCAAAAAAAGGTGGAAAAGAAACAGACTAACCTCTAACGTTCCTCTCTTGGCTGGGTTTAGAACCAAGAACCTCTTGAGAAGATTCTCACAATCAGTGGACATGTAAAAAGGGATCCTATATTTACCACGCAACACACGTTCACGCAGTTCCTGTGTAATAAACAGCAGTAAGTATACAGTGATGTACACATACACACATATAGACATTGATAAAGGGAGGTTAAAACCTTGAGATTCTGTCCATCGAAGGGCAGGGAGCCGCTGACCAGCGTGTAGAGTATGACCCCCAAACTCCACACATCTACCTCCGGCCCGTCATACTTCTTACCCTGAAAGAGCTCGGGGGCAGCGTAAGGGGGGCTGCCACAGAACGTGTCAAGCTTATTTCCCACCATGAACTCGTTACTGAAGCCGAAATCAGCTATCTTAATGTTCATATCAGCATCTAGCAGCAGGTTTTCAGCCTGGGGAAAAAAACACAGAGGTAAGAAGAAGGGGGGAAAAAAGAAAGACTCAAAAAGGCATAAGAAAAGTGAAATTAGTTTTGAGAATAATTTTCTGAAGATGCTACTTGGTTTGATAATTCATCTTCCAATGAAATGTAATTTCTAATTATTGTTTAGGTGTCCGAATACATTTTGGAGCCACTGTAGAATCCTTTTCGTCTTTTGTTTGGAAGTTCTTACACCTATACACTTTAATATAATCACGTCATATCCCTTTTCTTATTGTTTATCCACAAAAACATGAGAACAAACAACAATTGCTTACCTTCAAGTCTCGGTGCACAATGTGTTTTTGGTGACAATACTGCACAGCTGACACAATCTGTACAACACAATAAATAAATCAGATCATCTGTCTGGAGTTTGGAGAAAAAAAATCATCATTGGGAAAAAATGATCAGGATTAGGGTCATCAAATAGTCTATTCAATCAATTGTATTGCCTTTAAATGGTATTTTATAACTTTATTAAAACATTATTTTTATTATGAGTTTCACGGTGTGCTTATTAAAGCAATAAGCCCCGTGAAGCCGTGATTTACAGTGAATTTAGAGCAGCTAAGGGGCGTTGTTAAAAAAAAACCTAAATTCACTGTAAGACACGTCTTCAAGGAGCTTATTGCTTTTATAAAACGGTTACTCCATAAAAATATTAATTTTAATATTTATTTTATTCATAAAATAAACACCAGCAACAAAAAATATAACGTTTGAACACATTTATTCCTCCACCAAAGCAATGTAGTTCCAAAAAGGTTGCCAAGCAACACATGTAGCAAAAAAAATTAATATAAATAAATTCACAAACGGCAGTTGCGCAGTAATACTAATGTAATGCGGTCACAGGTGTTTGTTTGTTGAGTAATTTACAACGGCTTCGATTGCGGCTCAACCAATCAGAATCAAGGACCTGAACTATCCATTTTATAAAACATTGTTTACAGTTTTTGTCCATTTTGTTATGTTTTTACGTTTTTGCCCATCCACTTGCATTATATGGACTCACAGAGAAAATCTCTGTTTATGTTCCACAGCAGAAAGTCAGTCATAAACATCTGAGACGGCATGAGGGTGAATTTATTTTTCTTTTTTTTCCCTTTAAAGTAAGTGATTCGTCAGTATGATTTTCTGTCATGTGGGTCAATTAATGAGTGAATGACGAATGTGTGAATGATTCAACTATTACATGCATTTTATTTGATTATAAACTACAGTTCAAAAGTTTGGGGTGAGTACAATTTTTTTTTAAATTACTTTTATTCAGAAAGGGCATGTTAAATTGATCAAATGTGACACTGATAAAAGATACACTACGAAAGATTTCTATTTCAAATTAAAGCAGTTTTTTTTATATTCAACAAAAAATGCTGACAAAAAAGCACAGTTTTCACAAAAATATTAAGCAGCAAAACTGTTCTGAACATTTATGATAATAAATGTTTCTTGAGCAGAAAACCAGCATCTTATTTCTAAAGGATCATGTGACACTGCAGAAATTTCAGCTTTTAAATCAAAGGAATACATTAAATTAAAAAAGGTATTTAAACAGAAGAGTCGTTTTTAATTGTAGTAATATTTCACAGTATTACAGTTTCTTATTCAAATAATTAATGAGCATAAGAATGCCAAACAAAATATTTATTATATATATTTTTTATTGAAAAATAAAGCAATTTTAATTAACTTTCTCTGTGCACTAATAAACTTTGATTTGTACTAATGAGCTTTTTTAGGCCACTAGCGCCAATGATAACACCCCCCCCAAAAAATAAGTGCACAGCCTGCACCCTGACCTAACTTTTGCACTGGCAAAACCGTAACTACTTTAGCTATTGATCACTTAATATAAAAAAAAATATTGTGGAAACTTTGACGTTCGCATCCAATCAGACCGTAGTCATGCATAGATATTTCTAAACAAATGTCAGGAAAAGAACATTGGTCCAGACCAGCCTTGTCATGGGTTGTCTACTCGGATTAATAGCTTTTTCCAAAATTCAATGGTTTGCATTGATTGACTCTTTATTTTTCACAGAATTGGCCATGCTCAACCATGCTGATAATGACTAAGCGTTCTGTCCCCAGTTAAAGTATTACACAACACACTGAAAAGCAACAAATACACTCCAAGTTCAGATAATATGGCACAGTTGAGCGTAATATTACTTTAACTATGATGTCAGTGTCTTCAGTCCCTCCACATTTTAGTGCAGTGACATTGAGTAACCTCACATTCTTCAACATACTTGTGTCAAAGGGCACTTGTAAGATTTAATGTAACATCAGTCACGATATGCATGTGCCTAGTGGGCTGATGAGACTCATTTAAACTCACACCGAGTAGCAAACCAATCAGATGTGTTTGCCTAACATGTTGAAAGAAAACAGTAAGAGAACTGCACCTGTCTAAATTTAGCTCGGGCCTCTTTCTCTTTCATCCTCCCATGAGCCACCAGGTAGTCAAACACCTCACCTGCACGACACAGAGCAGAGAGGTCAAAGATAAGACCAAGAGTGGACAAGAACACAAAATTAAACTCTCTCTCTCTCTCATACACACACACACAAATACACTTACCTCCGCTGGCATACTCCATCACAAGAAACAGTGTCTTCTCAGTCTCTATCACCTCAAACAGTTTGACTATAAAGAAAGTTACAGAGAAGAGAGAATTTGATGAAAATGCACACATAGAAAAAGGATGCAAAGGAAAAAGGGCTTTCTTTCGGGTCAAATCAGGCACAAATCTTGATATCTCCAAGACTTGTTCATAACGACAGGTTCATCTGATCCCGAGCAGACATTTATTAGGGGGGTGTTCACATATGTGTTTAAAAACAACTTGGCCATGTAGGCTATGTCCACACTAGTGCGTTTTCGCATTATGGTGTTTTAAAATGCAGTTCTGTCTCCATTTTATCGTTTACAAGTCGTCGAGGCTGGTCTGTTATTGTCGTCTTCTGGTAGTGTGTTCAGGAAGAATACGCAATGATCCAGAAGACCCAATCAGGGAATGAATGTGGGCAGCCACACCTTCGTTTTCAAAAGTCTCTGTTTTGGTCCGTCTACACCGAAACTCAACCCTGGTGTGTTCAAACTAAAATGGGGTCTGCAGCGTTTCCAAAAGGGTGGAAAACTCCGGAGTAGTGTGGACACCAGGCGTAACCCTAGCAAAAGTTATGCGTTTGAATAAAATGAAAATGCACAAGTGTAAATAGGGCCTCAATCTTACAAAATCCAATTCTCAAAAAAAGTTTTCTGTGTATTTGCCTGAAAAATATATTATATACATTTTACACACACAGACAGACACAGACAGACACTATGTTCACTTTTTCATGCAAGTCAACATCATCCCTGGTTTGGAATGAAATTCTGTGTTATTAAACAGTAGAAGGGACAAATATTTAATAACTACTGTTATTTTATATAAAGACAAAAAGAAAAAAATAACCAAATAAAACATAGCATGGTACAAAAACATGTCAATTTCATGGTAAGTTTTAGTACCATCTAAACAATGTTGTTACTGTAAACTAAAACTATTAAATCTCTTTCATTAATGACTCTAAATATTAAATGAATATTATTTTCAAATGTTGCCTTGGCAAAAGTGTTAAAACTAAAATTACTAAAATGAAAACTGAGAGCTAAAAATATATAAAAACTAATAGAAATGACAACCACATAACAAAATGACTAAAACTTAAACACTGAAAATATAAACAAAATAATCAAAAATATAGTATATTAATAATTCTAAACTACTGTGATGTAAAGAAAGGCATATGAATATGGCAATCACTTGGTATACATCAAACTACTGTGATATTATCAACTGTTCCATAATAATACCACAATCGTTTTTGTAAGAGCGGTTTTACTGCCTCGCTCTCATGAGCTTTATTTTCCTATCTCTTTGGAAGTCATTTCTTATTTATAAATACTCCTCTGCACATTTAAAAGAAGGTTCCACTTCATCCCATTTTGTTTAACGTCTGTCGGTCGTGAAGCACCACGAAGCTCTCTCATGCCGTACCACCGACAGTGTGTCTAAATATAGGCTAGTGAAACATAAAGCCCCTCTCTGTGTGAAGACATGACGACGTGTCTGGCTCTGCTAAACATTATGCTGTTTGCAAACAGGAACTAACAACAAATGTGGAAGAATCAATTAAACTAAATGAGAGGAACAGCATCTAAGCCTCTACTTATGGAGGTGGTGGGGGTGTGTGTGTGGGTGTGCAAATAAACACTTACCAATATTTGGGTGGTTTAAATTCTTCATGATTGTGACTTCTCTGGAAAGCTGTTGAAGAGAAGAACAATTCAAATCAACATGTCACATTGTATTGTTAAACAAAAGCTTTGTACCATCTTTCAGCATTAACATGGAACAGGAAGCTAAATACAGCTGGACTGTGTCATTGTCATAGTGAACAGAGTGCTTGCTTTTCAGTGGAAACTAGCATTAAGTGCTATTCATTATTGATCCCTAAAAAAAAGGCTGAATCCTCCCCTCTCAATGGAATGGAAGTGTCATGCATCTTTAATAGCGCTATAGTAGGCAGACTGTGTTCCTGAGCTGTTAGCATGTTCTGCTTTCCACAAGTGTAGCTTCTGAGAGGGTGCGAGAGACGCAGTGCGATTTCTGGACCACAGGGAAACACTTTCGGTACAGCATAAACCCAATCCAATTCTCACTACCCTACAATCTGAGTTATACCACTCATGGGCCACGGCAGAACTCATATACAATAAAAACATGTTCATTTAGACAAACTCAGCAAGAGATTTCCTCCCTCAGATACTGGCTTGACTGGGATTTCTTTTAATGGAAGAATCCACTGGTGAATACAGTAAATATTAACGAATAGATACAGTGCTATGCATAAGTTTAGACACCCATGCTAAAGTTGACTAAAAAGAGGAATAAAAAAATCATCTTTTGGAAACTGAACTTAATGCCTTAATTTAAAAAATTAGGAAAAATCCAACCTTTAAGGACACCAATTTTCTTTGTGAATGAATAATGTATCGTAAATAAATAAATGTTCTTCCTTAAAATACAGGGTGCATAAGTTTGGACACCCCTATGTTAAATTCCCATAGAGCCAGGCAGATTTTTATTTTTAAGTATTTTTTTTTTTTTTTTTTTTTTAGGATACTATGCATCCTGATAAAGTTCCCTTGGCCTTTGGAATTAAAATAGCCCCACATCATCACATAGCCTTCACCATACCTAGAGATTGGCATGGTTTTATTTCAGTTAGCCTAATAGCTGGTTTGATTTGCATTGAGAGATGATCTTATGGAAAGTACCCCATGCCAATCTCTAGGTATGGTGAAGGCTATGTGATGATGTGGGGCTATTTTAATTCCAAAGGCCAAGGGAACTTTATCAGGATGCATAGTATCCTAAAAAAAAAAAAAAAAAAAAAATACTTAAAAATAAAAATCTGCCTGGCTCTATGGGAATTTAACATAGGGGTGTCCAAACTTATGCACCCTGTATTTTAAGGAAGAACATTTATTTATTTACGATACATTATTCATTCACAAAGACTTAAAGGTTGGATTTTTCCTAATTTTTTAAATTAAGGCATTAAGTTCAGTTTCCAAAAGATGATTTTTTATTCCTCTTTTTAGTCAACTTTAGCATAGGTGTCTAAACTTATGCATAGCACTGTATCACCATAATTCCCCAGTTGAGTACATTAAAGGGGACCTATTATGCAAAATTCACTTTTACATGATGTTTGAACATAAATGTGTGTCGGCAGTGTGTACACAGCCACCTTGTAATAGTAAAAATCCACCCTTTACTCTTTTTACATTCCCCTTAAATTATAAACAGTGTCTCAAAATAAGCCATTCACTTTTCCTATTCATTGTGTTTTTTGTCACAATGTAACAAGCCCCACCTATGACTGGTGATGGAAACTGTCCTGTTAGCTTAGATCCTCCCCTGAGTGAGCTATACACACACTACTAGACCATGGCTGCATTCGTAATCACATATCCTAATTCACAGTATTCATAAAAGAGCAGGCAAAAAGTACCAGGATGACCTACTACTTCTGCCGAGATTCTGAAGTGCGCATACGATGGACACTTTACTATCCCATGAGGCTACGGGAGAGGATTTGTGAATGGCAGTGAAGTGACGTAACTGACACTGGTAGGTCACATGATAATGGCAGCATGGCGAATGAAATACACACAAACATAATTTTTTAGCGGCCGTGAATTAATTACTTGTTCAAAATAGGTACCAACACAAGAGTATGCGCTTTTGGACGCAGCCCATGTTTATCTCCTAGCTAAAGCCTACCAGTGTCAGTTACGTCACTTCACTTGCGCTAGTTTTCCATTGCTTTTCTTTTTAAATGTGCTAGACGGACTTGTTTGACCATTGCGCTCGCATCCCCTACAGTGTCTCGCACAGGAAACGGTATTATAAAAACGAAGCACACAAGTTAAAAGAAGTTTAACTTTTAAAAACGCGTCTCGACATTTTGTGTTTTACACTGCCCGTGTCTTGCATTTTTAGACGCAAACACGTGTTGTGTGCGAATGGAAGAAACTCCCCCCCCACCCCCCCCCGTCTAAAGCGCGTTTAGAAAATAATGGAAAGGCAGCACAGTGGAAGGCAAAAACACATTCGTGGATACATTCGCATTCTCGTTTCTCCTGTTTTGTTGTTGCCAGAGTATCGGTGGCACATGCTGTAGGCTCCGCCCTCTTCTGGAAAGGTGGGCGGGGAGCAGCTGCAGCTCATTTGCATTTAAAGATACACACAAAGGAACTACATGTTGTTGCTTCCACCCAAAGAGGGGCATTTTGGGCAGGGTATAATAAATGATCTGTGTTGTATTTTGAGCTGAAACTCAGTTCACAGACACATTCTGGGACACCCAAGACTTTTTGTTAAGGACACCTATTCCTATTCCACCTATTCCATTTGAAATATACGAATGAGGCATTAAATAGGCACAAGTTTGTATACATTTGCAGAACAGAATTCTGAACATTGGATAAAGTCAGGATCAAATTCTTGTTTGGTTTAGTTGGCATATTACAGTTGAAGGACTAGTTCATCCAAAAATTTTACTCACCCACGTTAAATTTCAAACCCATTAGACTTTTGTTCATCTTTGAAAGACAAGTACGTTTTTTTTAATGGAATCTGGGAGATTTCTGTCCCTCCATTGAAAGCCTACTCACCCAAAACTATGCTTCACAACATATATAATGATCGTAAAAGAAATCCATATGAAACAAACAGAAGTTTGAAAGTCTTCTGAAGAGACACAATTACTTAATATGATTAACTGATTTAATTTAAGCTTTTGTCACAAATGTGAACACACCTGTACAGAGACATTTGAAATGGGAATCATTTTCAGTTCCTTAATCAAAAATAATAATAATTATAATAAATTAGTTCATTCATTTTGAGTTTGACATGATGAAAGTAATGACTTTCTGATTTAAACATCTCTCATGAGACTGATTCACTAGTCCTTCTGGATTGTTAAAAATCATTAGTTTATGAATCAGACTACAATGGTCGCGCTGTATGATTGTTGTTGCATCCAATCTAAAATTTATTTATTTATAGTTATTGTTGGTGTCCAATTTTTTACAACTTACTTAAAAAAACAAACAAAAAAAAAAACCTATAGATTTAGCAATACGCAATGAATCTATAACAGTGTCACAGAGCATTTTAAGATTGTGTCTGGGCCAAATAAGTGGAAGAATACAGACATTACAGGACTAGTTCACAAAAAAAAAAAAAAAAAAAATCATAATTTACTCAACACACAAGAACCAATGAAGTTTCGCCAATCAAGTATGTTTGTGCATGCGCTTACCATATTTGACGTGCTCATTGCATTGATCAATGTTTTTATGTGAATAAAAGTCTAAATTAAATCTGTTCATCATATCATCCATATGAATGGAGTGGTTAAGTCCAAATTTTCTGAAGAGACTCGACCGCTTTATATGATGAACAGACTGAATTTAGGCTTTTATTCACATAAACATTCACATCAACTTTTATTCACATTAAACATTGATCAGCAAATGTACAGAGGACTAAAATTTGGTGAACAGAAGTTTTCAAGCTTGCGTGATTGATGTGCAAGAACCAATGAGGTTCATTCTCATGTGTTATACAGCATGTTTGAGGCTCCTCAAGAATCAAATGAGGTTTGCTCTTGCACGTCAAGCAAAGATGGTTGAGCTCCATATATGTTCGCTGATCAATGCTTATATGTAAATAAAAGCCTAAATTAAATCTGTTCATCATATAAAGCAAATTGTGTCTCTTCAGAAGACTTGGATTAAACCGCTTGATTCATTTGGATTTCTTTTGTGATCTCTTTATGAATGTTACAACCATCAAAGTTTTGAGTGAATAGACTTTCAATGGAGGGACAGAAATCCCTTAGAATTCATTAAAAATAACTTCATTTGTCTTTCGAAGATGAACGAAAGTCTTATGGGTTTGGATTTTAACAGATTTTCATTTTTGGGTGAACTAACCTTTTAAAGGTTTTTACATTGATGATTTTTTATCTCTCTTTTTTATCACATAAATAAACTAATCAACGGTCAGAAAAAAAAAAGTTTAGGAATATATTGTTAATAAATTATTAATCAGGTGAATTATATCTGAACAAGAAACCCCTCTAAAAATCTTCAGAATACAGATAGGAACAATAAAGATACATCATAGAGAATTGTCTCAGTACTATCAGCTGGGTGAAACACAGAGGCCTGAGAGAAGACTGTGTTTCTATTGATTTATAACATGACTCAAATGATGCCATCCTGGTCTCTCATTTGTCATTAGACAGTGGCACTTTCAAAATGTCTGAATCAATCAACTCCTTGATGAAAAGACATTCAGATCTGTGGCTTGTGATAAGAAAAATGCTTTCTTATTTCAGATAAAGGAATTATGATAACACTTTACAATGAGGTTTCGTTAGTTAACTTCTACAGCATTCATTAATCTTAGTTCTTAATTTCAACATTTACTAATTCATTATTAAAATCGAACATTATTCTTGTTAACATTAGTTAATGCACTGTGAACTAACATGACAATGAACGCCAGAATTTTAATGTTAGTTAATACGTTAACTAATGAGCCTTATTGTAAAATGCTACCAGAATATTGAAAAGGGGGATAAAAAGGACAATATCTAAATCACTTGCACGTTTCATATTGTCATAACTTTGCTTTCACATCATTGTTTACATCATTTATTCCAGGTTTAATTTATTTAATATCAGATTTATATTTTCCACATGATTGTCTCTCTTTTTCTTAAGATTTTCTTTGGTCTCTCTCAGCTCTCACACTCTCCCTCCCTTTGGTGCACCATCTTAACGCCTCTGTGATGACTAAAAAACACCAGTCCACAGCAGAACATCTCACTTCAGTCGAGGAACCAGACCGAGTGTGGAGCTCAGACGCCCACGAGCAATTACACAACCTCCGACTCACAACAACACACATGCACAATCATGAGGACACGTGTTAGAGTAACACAACTAAATACTAAAAACATCACCGCATGCTCCACTGCATCAACGGCAAAAGAAATGAAGACAAACAGACTACAACAGAAATAAAGGACACATAATTTCACGCTATTCAGAAAAGTGTTGTTATTGTTAACTAATGGTGCATTCAAGTCCTCCTGGGAAGTTCGTATTTGCGTATTTCGAGTCGTGTTTGCGACATTAGGTGCGTTCAAGTCACTTTCGTCTGAGCAAGATGGTGGTGTACCTTCTCTTAATTTACTACACAAAAATACAGCAAGGTTTTTAAACTATTTCTAGAAAATGAAAAACAAAGAAAATGCATCAACTTTGTATACAATTAAATAGAAGTATAATTTGTATAATTTAAATAGAAGAGAAATATTGGACTTTCTTCAACCATTTTCCAGTATGGTTCAGGGTTTTAATGCCATATTTCCAAATAAGTTTGTACTTTTACAGAAGCTACACTACCAGAGTCGCTATGATTACATTATTTGATTAAAAAAATAAAGAACTGTTTTATTGTGAAATATTACTACAATTTAAAATAACTTTTCAAATTTAATATATTTTAAAATGTAATTTATTCCTGTCATGCAAAGCTGAATTGTCAGCATCGTTACTTCAGTCTACAGTGTCACATGATTCTTCAGAAATCATTCATTAATCATTAACATTATCATCAATGTTGAAAACAGCTTGAAGCTTTTTTTCAGGATTCTTTGATAAAAAAAATTCTTTGAAATTTGAAACAGAAATTGTTTGTAGCATTTTAAAAGTCAATTTTGATCACTTTAACGCATTCTTGCTTTAAAAGAGAAAAATCTTACTGACACCAAACTTTTGATCTGTAGTGTACACTACCTCAAATTTCATATAAAAAAACACATCATTGTTACAACACGCAGTCACGCACCATAGAGGATTACAGCAAAAACATAAAAAGAGCCAAAGAGACGGCCTGGTTGTGTCGGTCTGTCATTATTGCGGTGCGTGAGTCACAGTCGTGTGTTGGCTGAGGACCAGCAGGGCACAGAGAGAGGATATACTCTGAATCCCAATCAATGGTCGCTGTGGAAAAACTAATGGTGGCTGCGGCGAGCAGATTCCAGCTAAAATTAGAGACGCGGCTCGGCTTGTGTATCTCTGAGCGAGCACTGATTAGCATTATCATTTGAATTCTTCTGATCATCCCATTCCCACATCTCCCTCCAGCCTTTCATTTCACATTTATCACTCATACTGTATGTACATCTTCTACTCCTCTCATTCAGACTGTCATCAGGCTGTTTGTGTCTGTGCCTGTTTTCCAGTCTTTATCTTCCATCTCATACCATTTTGAGGTCCCTCCAGTCTGTCACTTCACTGTCAGCCCACCAAAATGTCCATCTGTCCTTCCCCCTCATATCCTCTTCCTCCTCCCTTCATCTTGGCTGTTGTGAAGACTGATTATGAACTCCAAACTGTTCACCACCATAACACTGTCCTAACCAGGCGCAACGGCATAAAGCAACAAGCAATATAAGTTGATTGTTTTTTATTTCTGTGCCATTGCACTGGGTAATTCCATTTAAACTACTATCCCAGAGTTCCTACTAAAGGAGCATCATTTATGCACTGTCACATTTACCATTGCTCTGCAAATTTTCACAGACAAAATCCAGTAATTTCAATAAGAATCCACATGGTTGGGAATTTCCAGAGAGGATGAAAAGATCCACGCAGATTTGGCAATGGGTTCAGTTGACCATGCCAATTTGCTGCATTGACCAACAGACCACAGTGACTTTTGTCTGCACCGAGCAGTGCCTCATACAATTGAGCTTTTTCAAAATTTCGCAAATGTGAACACGCCATTAAAGAGACTTTTGAAATGGGAAAATTTTCAGTTCCTTAATTAAAAATAATATTAATAATAATAATTTAGTTCATTCATTTTGAGTTTGACATGATGAAAGTAATGACTTGCGACTCAGAAAGAAGACAAGAGCCACTCCAAACTATTCCGTGAGTCAAAACTGATTCACTAGTCCTTCTGGTTTGTTAAAAATCATAAGAATCATCAGTTTATGAATCAGACTACAATGGTCGCGCTGTATGATTATTGATGCATGCAATCCACCAGAGCAATCCAAAATGTATTAATTTATGTTTTTGTTGGGGTCCAAAAACTTACTTTAAAAAAAAAAAACTGTGGCACTTTAGATTTAGCAATACTGATTGAATCTATAACAGTGTCACAGAGCATTTTAAGATTGTGTCTGGGCCAAATAAGTGGAAGAATACAGATATTACAGGAATAGTTCACCACAAAATAAATATTCTGTCATCATTTACTCACACACATGAAACAATGAGGTTTCGCCAATCAAGTATGTTTGCGCTTGCGTTTACCATATTTGATGTGCTCTATGTACTCTGTATGTGCATTGATAAATGTTTATATTAGGGCTGCACGATTTGGGGAAAATGTCATATTGCGATAATTGAGGTCAATATTGCGATTACGATTGCGATATGCGATATAATAAACAAATGGTTTCATGAGTCAACTTGCTTGGTTCTCAAGGAAAATAAATGCACACACAGATTAGTGATAATCAGCCTAAAGAAAAAAGTTCTTTAGTCAAGAGCAGTGAGTGTTTTTCTCTGTTCCCTTTGTTCTTTGATTAACTTTAGCGACAGATTTTTTTATTTTTTTTTATTGCATTTTAACAAGAACAAAACATAATTTACATACAAGAGTACATATAACCATACATGTCAGGGGTAAAGAAAAATAAGAAGAAGAAGAAAAAAGAAAAAAAGAATAACTTTAGCGACAGATGTCATTAGTGGCTACTGTGTACTGTCCCTTTAAGACCAGCCGCTGTCAGAGACTCGGATCTCACACGCGCCTCATTCTTTCACGAGTCATCACAACTCTTCATGTTCATCATAAGATACTCTTATGTTATGAAGACACTCGACAAAAAGACATTTTGGCATAATTGTGTGTGTTATTGTTCGTTCAAGCTCGAAAGAGAACTGTATTCTGTCATGCTGTTTTGTGCGCACGCACGATATTAGCGCGAGTCTTTCTGTCTGTCACTTCACAGGCAGCGCGTTCATTTTGGCATACATGTGTGTTGTTCGTTCTACCGCGAAAGAGAACTTGATACTGGCGCGCGTCGGTGTTTGTGTGTGTGTGTGTGTGTCAGGAGGACATTCACAGGCAGCTTGTTCTTTTATGTCTTATCGCGCATGAATGGTTTAAAAGCATTTGCATTAATAAGTGCGTTAACAGCGCTAATTTGTTTATTTAATATAAAATCGCAGCATTTTGCGTCATACAATCGCGTAGGCTTGACATCGCGATTGCGATTGCGATACGATTAATCGTGCAGCACTAGTTTATATGTGAATAAAGTCTAAATTAAATCTGTTCATCATATCCATATGAATGGATCGCTTGAAAAGAGACTCAATCGCTTTATATGATGAACAGACTGAATTTAGGCTTTTATTCCCATTTAAACATTCACATCAGTTGTGGTAAATGGAAACTCAAGCATGTTCGCTTGACGTGTGAGAACCAATGAGGTTCGTTCTCGTGAGTCAAGCAAGTACGGTTGAGCTTCTGTTTATGTTCGCTGATCAATGTTTAAATGCGAATAAAGCCCTAAATTAAATCTGTTCATCATATAAAGTGATCAAGTCTTCAGAAATATTGGACTAAACCGCTCAGTTCATATGGATTAGTCTTATGCACTTGAGTACTAGTTGCTCAGCCGTCAATGGAGAGACAGAAAGCTCTCAGATTTCATCAAAAAAAAGATCTTCATTTGTGTTCAGAATATGAACGAAAGTCTTACGAGTTTGGAACGACATGAAGTTGAGTAAATGATTTTTGGGTGAACTAATGCTTTAAGGGAGCAAAATGTCTTAACATATAGAACACAAGTTGCCCATGCTATATTAATTGCATTAACAAATTACAGCATTTGCTCGCTCCACATTCCCACACAGCTTTGTACATATTTAGAAATAAACCTTTCCAAACGCAAGGTTGCAAATGCACAAGTGTGGAAGTGTGTTTTCAGTGGAGAGCGGCTTGAGTGGCGGCGCAGCCTGCAGTAGGTGGGCAGAGTATTGCAGCACAGCTGGTGTACTTCAGCATTTGTGCTCAAGAGTGCGAAGGTTACTGCTAGAGGAGCTTCTGTTTGAATAGACTCCTCATGATGATGGGTGACTGAGAACACCAGCTGAAAGGATGTTCCATTTCCTCTACACAAGCCTCTGATAAACGCTCTGGATAGAAGACCAGCACTGCAATCTGTATTCAGTTTAACATTGTTGAAAGTTGAAAGCCAACATTACCTATGAATCCATGTGGAACTGCGCCACTACCAAACACAAAACTAACCAAGTAGCCAGTACACAGTATAGCACAGCCAAAAACAATTTCCCAGAGTCGTGAACAAACAGAGAACGTGAACTTCCTGAAGGTAAATTACACAACACTAACAGCATTGAGGAAGAAAAAACCTGAATCATGATGACAGTTTTATATTCAATACATACAGTATAACACATGCACATTTTAATATCAAATGTGAACCTCACCTTCTGAAGGCTTGTTGGATTCAGTTGGGTTTTATCAATCATTTTTATAGCCACCTAAGGAGGAGAAGAGGAAAATGAGAACCTAGACTATATACACTACCATTAAAAAGGATTAGAGTCTGTAAAATAAATAAAATAAATCATGTTTCTGAAATTCTCTTATGTTCACCAAGGCTGCATTTATTTGATCAAAATATTCATTTAAAACATTTATATTGTGAAACATTACTATTAAAAACATATATTTTAAAAAGTGTCACATGATCCTTCAGAAATCATTCTAATATCCTGATATGGTGCTAATATTTCTTATCATCAAAGTTGAAAACAGTTTTGATGCATAATATTTTTGTGAAAACAGTGAAACTTTTTTTTCAGGATTCTTTGATGAATAGAAAGTACAACATCACAGCATTTATTTGAAGCAGAAATCTTTTGTAACATTATTATAAATGTCTGTATACGTGTTGTAATTCAAAAAAATTCCAAAAGGAAACATGAGAGCAGAAAAGCTAATATGTGGGAAAAGCCCACAGATCAGGAAACACACTCATGACTTCTGATTCCTCACCTCGCTTCCTGTGAGGATATGGCGAGCCAGTTTGACCTTGGCGAAGTTGCCCTTTCCAATGGTTTTTAGCAGCCGGTAATTTCCAACAAGAGGGTGCACATCATCCAATCCTGAGCCAGAATTCCGGTTTCGACCACTTGACCTCACAGATCGAGAGGTCACCTCCCCTCGGCCATGGCCATTCGTTGTATGCTGTTAGATTTCAAAACACATGTAAATTACAAACAATAACAACAACAAAAAATGTATATTAAATCCCTCCCAAAATTTCTAAATTATAATTTCAGTCTTGCTCATTTTATCCAAGCATTTGCCCTCCAGGAATTTACACAATTTCCGACAGTCATACAAAGACCAGGTATTTGGCAACAGACACAAAGGTCCCAGTCCAAGCAGAAATCACTAATATTGACTGCACCCATCCAGCGTCAGAGAGCTTTATTAGCACAGTCGCATCCATCATCACCCCAAATGATTGTCACGGTCACAAAATTATATCATGAGTCATCTGCATTTACCTTGACGTCAAACATGTTTAACAAAAGTTAATCAAAGTCTGAAATTAAAAACACAATATAAGTTAATCCCATTACTCTAACATTTCTCAAGGTCTCTTGTAACCTTGTGACAGGACCTTTGTGCAACATACACCAGGCAACAAATAAACTAACTGTTCCATTCAGAGGTCACGAGTGCAACAGGATGATGTTTATTAAGTCAGTGATTCTCATGTGGTACTAACACCTCTGTAAGGGTACGCTGACACTGCGCTATACAATGTTCCCACTAAATCCTGCATATTGTCCCTGACGCCCCGACTTGACTGTTATCCACAAAGCTCTGCCTAATAGATTATAAATCCACCAACACTCTAACACTTGATAATAAACGTTAAATAACATAAATGATACGACCCCCCCGCAATAAAACGCACAGAACGATCTTGAATAAAGGTCACTTACGCTTAAGCTTGCACGATGCCTCATATTAGATTGTGATCCTCTCATTTTTGTGTTTGCAAGTTAAATGGCATTGAACCAAACAACCCTGTCTTTCCTATTAGAAGAACTCATCAATACTCTCCCATCCAGCAACACTGACGAGCTGCATCACTGCTGGAGCCTTTTTGACACCGTGCTTGTGTACGTGTGTGTGTGTGTGTGTGTGTGTGTGTTAAGAGATTTTGGGGCAGGTGGGGCTAAGTGGATGGGTGATTGAAACCTCATTTGACTTAATTTTCAAAAGTGAGCAAGAGTTGTGTATTCAAATATGTACAGACATTATAAATATTAATAAATGTCAATACATGATCCATAAAGAATGACATTCACTCAGATATTGAACACACCGAAGCATCTACAGAATCCTTTAACTTAATATATGAACAGTGTGCACACACAATATTCTCAATTCATAAAAAGAGCAATGCATACATATTTAGATAGCTAGAACAGACAGACAGACAGACAGAACGACAGACAGACTGAGAGATGGAGACAGAACAACAAACTGAACGACAGACATATAGAAAAACAGATTGAATGGCAGACAGACAGCATATATGCAGTGGGAAAGTCAAAGACCGTAACTTAATGCTCATTATTCACAGGCATCTTTAAGGGGGACCTGCATAAGCGCGCGTGCCCATGTCACCTTCCCTCACTGCTGACGTATGAGCAGTAACCTATAGGACAGACTGACGCCAATGCGCAATATCTGCATCCTATTGGCGCATTAAACATGCAAACCCACGCAAGATCACTCACTAGTGTGCAGGGCTTTAACTAATCAAGCATATGTTGCACTCATTATGCAGAAAAGCAGCCAAAGTACCGATGCCCCAGACCCCATGCGTCACTTCAGCCTGGTGCCCCATCTGTCCAAAGACTGGCACGATACTGCTAATCCACTTAAAGCACACAAAACACGGTATGGAATGCGACACTGCCCTTAATTCTGGAGGAAATGAGCTGAATGGTTTTAGACGGCAGCATCGGGTTGACTAAAATCGCTGTCTAGGTAACTTCTCACTAGATGTTGGGACACAGCCATACATTGCGACGCGACATGATCAAATAATACACTAATAAGTGAATAATCAACACAGAATTGAGTCAGTTCACGACAGTTATCATTTGCTATTAACCAGTTACTACAACATAAACAGGCTAACGTTACTTACGTTTTCAGCCTTCCGTTCGTTGACGGTTGGCAGGGGGGCTCTTGTTGTTGACATAGTGTTGATGGAAAGCTGCTTTCCCAGAATTACAATTTGAGCAGCAGGTTTTGCAGTGCAACGAATAGGAAATATATTTGACCGATTACACGCTTGGTCAATATCATTGAATTGCTTCTTATAGCTGGTAACAAAGTTGTTAAAAGTTTGGGAGAAATATTCCGGACGCTCGCGGACGTTACTGTGTTTTATTACCGAGTGCACGCCATCTAAAAGATCCCTGAAAAGCGAACGAGACCGGTTAACTTGTGCACTGCTAAAAACATAATACTTTCAGGCCTGGCGTCGCTGTCTGCTTCATATTTCGGATGTCCGGTTCAGGTAAGAATGGAGAAAATTGCACTTCACGGGGCCTCCTCTGCGATCTCCCCCCAAAGACAATCTGCTCATCGAACGGTCCTTCAAACGGACTGTCCGGTATATTCAGTGGTAACGGCAGCAGCGGGGTAAAGCGGGTGATCACAGGCGTCGGGTCCGCGGGGAAGTCACGCTTGTTGACGGTTCCATTCCACCCGAACAGCCGCGTCTGTCGCCTCTGGTTCAAAGCGAGATCCAAGATGGCTGCTCAACAGCGCAGGAGTTTCGAGCCGAGCCCTGAGCGAGACAGAGGAAGTGAGGAAACAGACGGATCCCTGTGCTCATTGGAGAGCGCCGCATCCCTCAGGGAGCTGTAGGTGTTCATATGGAAAAAGGGGGAAAACTTCGTCATACCATAACAACTGTGTGACACACCCTGTTCAATTGAATTGTAATTTCATCATATATGGTTTGACCGGTTTGGCAAATGAAGACAAAGGTTTTCAGTTAATTGGTCAGTGTGCTTTACTCAAAGATGCACGTTTGAGAAATGTCATTAAAAGTATTGTGTGCCGACGTGAGATGGACGATTAGATTTATTAGTTTTGGGGAAACAGCTGTTTTGTTCTACATGGAACGGGTCGCCCCCTTGTGGCCAGGTATCAAAAACAACAACAACAACAACAACAACAAAACAATGTAACAATAAAAAAAAGAAAAAGAAAATTTGTCTTAAATTGTTTGTCTCAAGGAATATATTCCTTTATGATATTAACCTTTTAAGGTTATAACGTTATTAAATTGGATATAGGCTACTTTAGGAAACACTATAGAGGATGCTGTGTGAAAGATTAACCATGCTTTCCAAATAACTCAACAGGGGCCATGCTAAGTATTTCCTTACAAAACTTTTTTTCTCTCTCTCTCTCTTGCACGAACACAAAACATTAAAATGAAATTGATCAACATGACTAAAATTAATATAATTAATGTGTTTTGAATATGTTCTTCCACCTGAGTCATGAGTTTACAGCAGGTTCTCAACCAGGGGGGGCCATTCAGCTTCCAAGAGGGCTTCAAGATCATTTAAAAATATATATTTTTAAAGTTACGTCAGAATAAATAATAAATAAAATATGTAGGCTATAAAATTAAGTAAACAGAATTTATAAATGCCTAAAGCAATCAGTTGTCATCTCCATGTCTGTGACCAGCATCATGACACCAGTTTACCAAACTTTGATGACTGATGATCCCGAAAATAAGTGGACTATTGAAAAGAACAGCTGAACATCAATTTACAAATAAAATATAGCATTTAATACCACCTTCTTATTGTTATTTTGGATAGATGTAAACAAAGAAAAAGAGAGAAAGCTTAATGAGAAATATACTTAGTTTTAATAAATAGAACAACAATTTCATGTTAATGTAAAAAATGCAGCAACAAAAAAATGTTTTGGTTGTGTGTTGTTTTTTTTTTTATAGTGTAAGTAATGCTTATCTATTTAGCCTAAAAATGTCAACATGTAACTGGAACATGAATTTACATTGAAAAACAAGCAAATAAACAAAAACAAAAAAGCATTTCAAAACACCATATGTGTCAATATGCCTTTTATGAATCGAATTTGCCTATTGCAAATGCGATGTAACATTTTCCTGGCTGCATTTGACATTTTAATTAAATGCCAAATGTAAACATCAAAGAAAGAGGGGCTCCTACAATGGTGGACCTTGGAGGAAAAGGGGAGTGCCAAGACCCCTAAAAAATGGTGGACCTTGGAGTAAAAAAGAAAGGGTGAGAACCACCCATTTACAGCTTAATGTCAGTTTAGAGGTGAATCATCAGTTATGCCCTGCTGTGAATCATCAGTTATCCCCTGCTGTATTCTGCCATCTAGTGGCCATTTTAGACTTGACATTCAACCATATTATTTCCCACAATAGACAATGGCAGCAGTTACTACTACACAACATCTCAATAGATGTCCTAAGAACAGCCGTAGACTGGGGAGCAGCCTGTGTTCTCTTTAGCCAATCAGAAATACTCTTTGACTAGGAGCTATGCATATTCTGGATATTCTTTTTTTGGAGGGTAGGGTTTTGGTGAGAAGGCATGTGGTTGAAGGGAGTGATGAATCAAGTGATACTATTTAGTTAAGAAATCAAAATAGTCCATATAAAGTACAGCAAAAACCTTTATTTTATGATTTCAAGAAAAAAAAAATCAGATGTACAGTATAAGCAAACCCATGAATCAAAATCAAGCTCACAATACAACAAAATTGTTCAATAGACAATAAAGCTCAAAAGTTCTTATTACTTTAGCAGCAAGTCAATGAAAGAGCTATATTAAAACCATTCTTGCAAATCAAATATAACCAAGGAGAAAGTGAGACAAAACAAGACTGGGGCTAAACAGGAGGCAACTGTGATCCGTTTGATCATTACAACAGGAAGCAGCAAGGTTCCAGGATGGCAGCTGCTGTTTCACTTATTTCTTTAAATGGCATCTATATCAAGGTCATCATCCTCTTCTGCTTTCTTTGGCTGAACGGTCTCCACCTTCAGCTCTCGTGCAGAGTGAGAGTACTCAACCTGAAGACCAAAGAGAGTTCAAATGAGAAAGACGAAGAATCAGAATATTACACAAGCCTTTCTCTAATTCTAGCCCAGAGAAGACTAATGTAATAATTACAGTCTCAAGGCTCCTGCTGACAGATAAAATATAATGCTGTTTCTTCTAATTTACTACAAATTAAGTTTGTGTTTGCGATTAAATGCCACGTGTACGTGATTATATATATATAGCAGAACAGGATAGATTTTTTTTTCTTCCCATGGTGGAAACAAGCTTCCATAGGTTCAAGTGTTAATAAAACCGCTACACTATATTCTTGAGAAATGGCTGAAGCCTGAGAAACAACTAATTCTTCCAAGGACTGAGATCAAATCATGCAGCTATAGCTGGATAAAGGGACTTTTGTCCAATCTGCTCATAAATAAATTGAGCTAATCCAAAAGTTTCAAACTGGTAAAAAAAGATGTATTGGGGATGAAATTACCTCAACGTTTTCATCATCATCTTCCTCCTCTGCTTCACTCCCCTCGCTCTCCTCCTCTGCCTCCTTCAGCCATTTGACAAAGGGAGCCGCCTTGGCATGGATCTCCTTGGCCAGCTCCTTGGAAACATATTTCTTTGATACCTTAAAACAAAGGCATATTAATCACGATTCATAGTTCAAAGAACTTGATCTTATTAAATGCTCAATCAGTCTAAGTTGTATGTAAAATTGGGAAATGCACACCTTCTCTGCCCATGCGAGAATGACATCCTCCTCCAGTAGGTCGGCATCATAGAGATCTTTGAGAATGACGGCCACTCGTGGCAACAGCTGACTTTGATAAAGCTTCACCAGACACTCAAAACCTCCCAGCAGATACTTCTGAGCTTTCTTATCGTTGAGGCAGAACTGCAAGAAAAGAGAATCTATCACTTTCAGCACTGTGATTGTGGTAAAACTATGTACATTTATCAAACATAAGCACTTTGTTCGCAGTCTTTCGCAGACACGTATGTTGAGCTAGATAAACTGTTTTGCACCAGTAGACAGTTTTAAACAGCTTCATCTTCATTTATCTCAGAAGGAAGTGAAAACTGGTAGATATCAAAGCTGCTGATTCAAAAGTGTCATTTAAATTGCTAGTCAAGACTTATTTTTAGCATGGCTTTACACCATCATCTCAGCTTGTAGGCAGGTCTCAGTGTCCTGCTATAAATATTCATCTATCACTAGGCCAAGATGGAAACTTTTATTAGTATTTTAAGGGGTAATTTCGGGGCAAAATCGGTCAAATTCTGGGTGTAAAATGTATTAAAATGGAGGCAAAAATTGAATAAGTTACAGGGGTGTTTCAATTAGTCTTGTACATGCAGATACTGTGTGTCCCATCTGTCAATATTTAAAATTAAAACTGGTGTTGTTCTGAAAAAGTACCCGCAGGAAGTGACGTTTGTATTTCTTGATTTGGTCTCTAATGTTCTCGTCAAAGAGCAGTTCACTCAAGATGAGCGGTCCCATGGCTCTCACATCCAGCCTTTCTGCTTCAGCCAGAATCTCCTTATCGGCAGAGCCAATTGCTCCACTCTCTTTCTTTTGCTGAGTAGAAAAAGAGAGATGTTTGAGTCCTAGTAGCATTAATAGATCTTTGATTATTTAAACCTTCATGTTAATTTAAATCTAATTTACAGAAGTATGGTAAACTACCATTGAAAAGTTTGGAGTCAGTAAAATGTTTTGTACAAGAAATTACAAAAATACAAACACTTAATCAACAAGGACTCAATACACTGATCTAAAGTGACAGTAAAGAGATTTATAATGCTACAAAAGATTTCTATTTCAAATAAATGCGGTTCGTTTGTACTTTCTATTCATCAAAGAACGCTGAATGCACAATTTCCATAAAAATATTAAACAGCAGAACTATTTTCAGCATTAATTAGAAATATCTCTTGAGCCGCAAATCAGCATATTAGAATAATTTCTGAAGGATCATGTGACACTGAAGACTTGAGTAATGATGCTGAAAATTCAGCTTTACCATCACAGGAATATATTACATTTTAAAATATATTCAAATAGAAATGTATATTTAAAATTGTAATAATACTTATCAATACTGCCATTTTTACTGTATTTTAAATCAAGTACGTGCAGCCTTAGTAAGCATCTTTTTAAAAACATACCGACCCCAAACTTTTGAACAGTAGTGTAACTTCACCAGATGCAAGGGCATCATAAGAAAATGTTTTTACACTGGAAACCAAGAGTGGCATTATTTACTTTGACAAAGTTGTAGAACATGTTGACCCTCTCCTCCAGGGGTTTTTCCAGGTCCTCGCTGAGGGTCAGGTTCTTAGCATGGTCACTGATCTCCTCCATACGCCGACGCTGGGCCTCCTCTGTGGTTTCCTCTGCCCAGTCATCGTCATCTTCCTCACCATCCTACACAATCCCCACAAACATACACTTTAATGTACTGGTTACAAATTACAGTAAAAAAATGTTCATGGGTATCTCTTACCACAGCATCTGGTGCATCTATGTCGTTATGGTTCCCAGCCTCACCACTCCCCGAGCCATTCTCCTTATCCTTCTTCCGGTTTTTCTTCTCCTTCTCCTTCTTTTCTTTCACACAACTGCTATCACTCTCTGCATTTTGAAACAGATTAGCTCTTAAAAATTGTGTTTATAAAGCTTAAATGAAAAGCTAAAATTAGAAATTTAAACAGCAAACAAAGTACACATTTCTGATACTAAATATAGTAAATAACAGAAGCAGATGCATTTTAACAGTCCACAACTCACCAGGTGGGTTTTTGAGGATGAACGTGCACAGTTTGTGCCGAGTGTCCAGCATTCCCTGATTACCGCAAGCCTTGCAAGAGCTTCCGATGGTCTGCTTCTTTGGGTTAACATGCTGCAAATTAAACATTAGATACTATGAGCACCATTTCTGAAAATAAAAGGATTTTTGAATTGACAAAGGTTTCGATTTTCAAAAACCATGTGAGGATTGGATTGCAGTGTTTTTAAATAACAGCTGAAAATGTGGAAGTATGGAAGAAACTTGCTATTACAAGGAATTGCAATGGTTTATTCGAAATGACGTTACAGTGTTCACTGACATTAGATAAATCAGTAGTTTCTCTTAGGCTTCTAAAAAAATACATACAGTTTTAACGCCGATAATTATGTAAATTAAAATGTGATTAGAGCTAAGATAGCTAAAACGGTCAATCAATATAAGAACAATTTATACCACTCCCATATATAGCAGACATTTGCAGACTTTGAGCTTATTAAAATAATGTTGCAATGAAATATAAATATTAGATGAAAAACTTAAAACAAACAAAAAAGTAAGAAATATTAGGTTTAAATAAAAATAAATAAAACGTTAAAGTACTAAAATTACTAAAACTGAAATAAGAAAAATAAATTGGAGCTTTAAATTATGAATATGAACACAGCAAATAACTAATGCTTTCACAACCATGGATATCTTTTCAACACTTGTGTAGGCGTTATGAAAGTCAAAGGACAAAGTTAAGTGTACAGAACACCACAGAGCAACTGCCCTTGCCCAAAAAGGCAAAAACAAGTTTTAAGTACACCTCAAAATGTTCTCCAAACACTATCTGACCGACAGCAAAAGGAAAAAGTAAACAATCTTTAATTTTTAACCATGAGTGGACAAACCTTTCCAGCAAGCAAAAACCCTGATCGTCAACTTACCAGGTCAGTCTCAGGATTGTCACACTCGGAGCACAGCACAAACTTGCGGATAAATCCATCCAGCATGTCCTGCAGTTTGTTGGCTTCATGGGATCCGTTTACGATATAGCGGTCATTCTTAGCATCAAACTGAGTCTGCGCCCCCAACTCACAGCCAAAAAACTTAGTTGGATCTGATGAAATAACAGAGAAAAAAAAAAAAAAAATCATAATTGTTTCATAATAAAACACTACTGAAAGAATAATGTCTAGATTATAACTAATTGTAAAACAAACTTACAGGTTGGAGGTCTGTTCAGTGCCTTTGCAACATCAACCATGTTGACAATGACCGTCTTGATTCCATTCCCTTTGCCTTCCACCTATTAAATTAAATTGACAGAAAAAAACATTTTTTTGATCTTTTCCAACTGTTAATATTCCAACTATACACCAATAAGAAATTATTATTACTCTCCGCAAAAATAATTAGTGAAACTATCATATTTATATAGCATTCAGACCAAACCAAGTCTCTTGTGTACCTTGGCAATCAAACGGGGCATCTTGTAGCGGTAGAACTGGTCCGACACATTGCGGTTGACGTTGACAGACATTTTGAGTGATCTGAGACACTATCAGCAAGATAAGAAGATCTTGAATGGGATTTTTTGGGTATCTTCTGTCTGGAGAAGAGGGGATGACATAAACAACTGCAAGTGTGCTCGGTCTCTGACATGAAAAAGATCTTGCCACAGTGGCTGCAAACTCCTTGCTCGTGGACTAGGTTTCCTCCGCTCGCTTTCCAACAGCTGCGCAACAGCTCTGAAAAGCAAAGTGAAATGCACTATTATACAACAGTTAGGCTATTTCCACTCCTTTCATTAATTAGATAAGTTACTTGGCATCCCACTTGATGCATTGGATTGTTCTGAAAGCCATTTTGTAGGCAAGAGAGATATACAAACTAGCTGGCCAATTTTTGTAAATAAAAAATAAAAATCACAGCTGTGCAGATATTTAGTACAACAGCACCATTTCTCTTCTGTGCAACATTTGAATAATAACCAATTCAGGACTTGAATCAAAACTGTGATCATATTCATTTTTGAACATTTAGTGACTCATTTTTAGGAATTTAGGAAATAGTTTCAGAAATATATAAAATGTATTGTGTAGCAATCTATTTGAACTTATCACAAACAATACTTATATAAAAAAAAAACACATTCACTAATGATCTTACGCCTAATAATATGAAGAAGAAAAAAAGGTTGTTAATGTTTATTGTCTTGTCACATTCAATAATTAATTTAATGCGTCAAAGAGCATAAAAGTAAGTCATAAAACATCTAAGGTGGTTAGGCCACATATAATTAACTTTACAATAAATATAATAAATTACTTTTAATGTTCTCTCTGCCATCCATTATTACAGGAAAACTATAAATTATTTTTTTTAAATAATTAAATAGAGTCCTTGATCAAGACCCCAGATACTCACGTCATCGACTGCGTCAGAAGGTTTAAGAATGACTCAAGCCAAATGAACACGTGGTGAGGAAAATTTTACAGCTGTAAGTTACGTGACAGACCAAAACCAAAAAAAGTAAAATTACGATCACGTAGTATTGTGCGCGTGTCCATCGGTTAGTCTCATTTAAAGTACATTAACGTTAAGAGAATAATAAATATTTAGAGCTCACGCCAGTGTATAAGGATCTTTTAACATGCGTTAATAAATGATATGTAAGCTAACGTTACCGAGTCACACGTATTGCACCCAAGGTCGATGTACACATGGTTACCCGCTCGAGCTAAACCCATTACGCTATTTTTTACATCGAAATAAACACGTCGAATATCGACGACTGCCGTTATATCACCCTAAATGATTTAAACACAGCAAAGACTCGTTTGCTTTGACAAACCTCAGAAAGAGTCGTAAAGTTGTGTGATCGTCGCGGTGGTGCAGAGTGCGTCACGGTTAGCGCGCAGCGGAGTGCGCAAAAGCACCACGACGCCATTTTGTTCCCCTCCGTCAAGCTAGTTCACACCCATTAGCTAGTTATAAAAACCACCAAAACACTCGTTTCCAAGTCATATGTACCCAAAACGCATTTACAAATGTGTAATAGGTATTTGAAAAGCAGTTTAAGCAAATAACCGGCCGTATACTCACCGTTTCCGTAAAATAAAGACATAAACACAACGCTAGTCGTCCACCGACGGAGTGAAGGGTTGACAGTGGAAAGCCTGGATATGTTGGGTCGTGATCCAAAGAATGTAACACGACACAACGGTACAGAGAGATAAAACCTGGGAAGTGCTGAGCGATGCAGCCGATCAGTCGAGGGGTATCGGATTTCCGGAGAGAAGCTGGATTAGAAAAAAAGCTAGATTTGTCACATGTAACTTGGCAACACACTTGCTGTGTGATACTTATAAAGCTAAACAGCTCCCCGCTTCGTCATAACAAGAAAACAAATGTTTTTTTTTCAAACGACTTATTTGGCATTTATTAGAAACACTACAGATATATGTCTGAAACGTGTTAAATTACCAGCATGTAGTTATAAAATTGGTTCTTGTCACGTCTTACCTTTCCAGAACCTTCTTTGCTCCACGCAAAGGCAGAATGAGTTGTGAGTGCTGATGATGGGCGTGTACCTCGCGTGCAAGCCACATAGCCCCGCCTACCGTGGCCATTCATTGGCTAAAATCTCTTCCTGTATTAAATTTCCTAACGCTGACTTGCTCCTTTTGACGTCAATCATCACTGAATCACATATAATCAGTATTTATTTCGTTTTACGTTATTCTCATGCTGCAACTCATACCCCGCGATGGAGAATTATATAGGTTACGTAAGTTAGCTTAGTTGAGGCTTTTTGCATCAAAGAAAATGCTACGTCCTTTTTGAATAAAGAAATAGTAAGGGGAGTTCAGGCTGTAGCAGTTAGGCTACTGTACCCAAATAGTCATTGCAAAACTTAAATGGCTATGTTATGGAATTAGGCTTTATGTGGCTACCACATCCAAATCAGATTCACAAAAGATGCAAAACCACCAAGTATTCCATATGTCTTTTGTGTATCAAATGCCATCAGAAAACTTAGATTATGATTCTTAACCTTTTTGACTACAATACTGTTTTTTTTTTTGTTTGGTTTTTTTTTGCATTTTAATTAAGATTACGGAATTATAACACAATTTAAATCATCTTAAGACTTATTGGGGCCCCCAGAAGTTTGCTGAGGCCCCCCTAGTGGGCCCCTACCCTCTGGTTGCATGCAAACCATTAACTTAGCATACAAAAAGGAAGATGTAAGACTATTGACTTTAATGATACTTGTGGCATGTCAGGTTTACATTATGTTCTGTGGACTGTTTATTTGCTTTTTGGATTCCATTTGGTTCCTGTACTTCCTTTCTGTTTTCTAGGTTACTGATTATCGCTCTCTTGATGACCATGACCATACCAGTGAGTTCTTGGGTCTTGCCTATCTTGCACACTACCCTCATTTCATATTTTGGACTGGTTTAAATCCTAAAAAAAAAAAACTTGTTCCCCTGCCCGTTTATGGTCCTCAATGGAAATTTACGGATTTTGTAGAACTGGTACTCGTTAAGAGTGGATCCTAGTTTACCATGGGTGAGATGGAGGAGGAATTGGTCAGCCACTCAAGTGTCAGTCACACTCACTTTGGACCCAGAGCACAGGGGGCGACAATTGGCCATATCTGATTATTTGAAAAAGACTTGTCAGTGTCTAGGGAGGTTAGTTTACAATATAATTAACTTTATTATAAAAAAAAGTTCAATATGCATTTATAAATTATATATATATATATATATATATATATCGCACCTAACATTTTACATAACACCTAACCTAACAACTACAAATATTTGTAATATATTTTAATACATAATTTTGTAAGAATAATAAAAGGCTCCAGTCTTCCCGTGACCTTACAGATGTTGAGCGGTAGCCTATAGAGAATGGATGAATGAGAAATAATAAAAGTAATTGATCACAATAGAGAATAATTTATATCCAGCTTCTGACTTGAAACTGCGCAAACTTTCTGCTCAAACCTGCTGCAACATGCCTCTGATACTGCTCCTGTGCGAAAGAGCAGAAACAACAACAATAGTTGAATTTCACCATAGAGCACCAGTACTACAGCTGACTTTTTCACGGATCTAAATCAAACAGATTGCAGAATCTAAAAGCCCTTAATATACAGAAACATTACACCTACAAAAATGTTTAAAGCATTAAAGTTTTTTATGAAGAAAAAAACAGCCAGGAAAAAAGAGGATCAGTTGCCTCTTATGATGCCAATGCAGCACGCAGAAACCTTCGATGGTAAGATCATGCTTTTTCATTTCTAAATAATTGAGTGAAGTCAGACATTTTTGGAGGGTACAATAAAATGGTCAGCATATTTGAGGAAAATGCATTCACACTGTAAAAAACAAACAAAAAAAACACAGAAATTGAGAAAACTTGAGGCAACCAGCTGCAGGACTTGTTATATCAACTTATTTAAAGTTGGTCAAACATAATATACATTTTGTTAACTAAAAAATAATAAAGTTTTTACTTATTGATCCAAGTTCAATAAGCTTGCATTTCTCATTAAGCTGAGCATTAATATTATATAATAGTGCTGGTTGGTAACACTTTATAATAACGTTCAGTTGTAAGTCATTTACAAATGAGTAGTTAATGATTAACTAATCATTTACAAAACATGACTATGCGTTTCATAAATGTTTAATAAATTATGTAAAATATTTTTGTATAGCAATTAGAGAGTGCAGAAAGTGTTGTAAATTCCTTGAATATATGCACAGATCATTTGTAACAGGTAAGTAACAGTGTTCAACACAATGATAAATGCATGAATAAATCATTTACAACACTTTCTGCATCCCCTTATCTAGTGTAAACTATTCATCACTTGTAAATGTGTTACACATCATTCGTAAATTACCACTTCAAGAATTAATAAGGCTTAAGGTCTACAAATCTTATCTACGAATGATGTGTAACACATTTACACGTGATGAATAGTTTACACTTTAGATTAGGGGTGTAACACTCCAGAGTAGAATCCAATTGCAAGAAAACAGCATTATTTATTATAAACAGGAAAAGCAGTGAAGCTGGTCAGCATTGATAGAACAGAGTAGATGAGGCACTGGCAACGCAGGGACGCAATGGGCAGATAAATCCAGGCAGAATCCAGACAGGAAGCGAGAGATCCGGGAAGGCGAACCACTCAAGGGAAACCAGCAGAAACAGCTAGGAGTGACAGGTGCTCAATGGTCCTAGTGAAGCCTCACAACAATCTGACAAGGACAGGACGAAATCACAGACAATAAATAGGGTGCTCGATGAGGATCAGCTGGCGCTGATCAGCCGGGATAACGAGACACGCCCACAACACTAATACACACAACACTGACAGACAGCGAGGGTGAGACAGTGAACCCATGAATCGTGACAGTACCCCCCCCCCCCCCCCAGGAGCGTCTCCTGACGCTCCCAGGAGAACCTACCTGTTGATTGTAATCATCAATGTCAATCATGACGAAATCTAGCGCAATATGGGACCAGGGTCTCAAAGGGACAGACAGCGGTTGGAGCAACCCATCCGGGGGTCGATTGGAAGTTTTGCCACGGGCACAAATTGAACAGGCCAAAACAAATTCCTGAATATCACAAGCCATAGAAGGCCACCAAAATCGTTGTTTGACCAAAAATCTGGTTCGACTAACTCCTAGATGACATGCCACATTGGAACCATGACCCCACCGAATAACGTCGGACCGGACTCCCTCCGGCACAAGTAACCGACCCTGTGGGCAATCGGACGGAGGTGTTACCCCTTCTAAGGCCGTGCGGACCTTCGACTCGACCTCCCATGTGAGTGTAGAAACAATGAGTTTCTCAGGTAGAATGTACTCGGGAGTAGACGGGCGTTCGGAGCGGTAAACAATTCGAGACAAAGCATCAGGTTTGATGTTCTTAGAACCTGGACGATACGAAAGCAAGAATTCAAAGCGACCGTTTTGAAAAAAGTGCCCACCGAGCCTGCCTGGAGTTCAGTCGTTTGGCAGACCAGATGTATTCTAGGTTCTTATGATCGGTCCAGGCGATAAAGCAGTGATCTCAAACTCAATTCCTGGAGGGCCACAGCTCTGCAACCAGCTCCAACTCACACCTGCAAGGAATTTTCTAGTAATCCTGAAGACCTTGATTAGCTGGATCAGGTGTGTTTGATTAGGGTTGGAGCAAAACTGTGCAGAGCTGTGGCCCTCCAGGAATTGAGTTTGAGATCACTGCGATAAAGGGTTCCCCCGCTCCCTCTAACCAGTGGCGCCATTCTTCCAATGCTAACTTGACTGCCAACAACTCTCAGTTACCAATATCGTAGTTACGTTCAGCAGTCGATAAGCAATGAGAAAAGAACGTGCAAGGGTGCATCTTGTCGTCCGCGGAAGATCGCTGGGAAAGTACTGCAACTACCCCCACCTCTGACGCGTCAACCTCCACCACAAACTGACGTGAAGGATCAGAGGCTACAAGAATGGGAGCTGAAATGAAGCAGCTCTTAAGGTTGGTAAATGCCACTTCCGCAGCATTAGACCACCTGAACGCCGTTCTGGTGGAGGTCAAGGCAGTCAGAGGAGCGGCTAGTTGGCTGAAATTACGAATAAAACGTCGGTAAAAATTGGCGAATCCCAGGAACCTCTGCAGGGCCTTGAGGGAATCTGGAATTGGCCAATCTACCACAGCCTTAACCTTGTCAGGATCCATGCACACTCCCTCGGACAAGACGATGTACCCCAAAAACGGGACTGACTGTGCATGAAACGTGCACTTCTCCGCCTTGACAAAAAGCCCATTCTCTAGCAACCTTTGAAGCACTCGTCTGACATGTTGAACATGTTCCTGGAGAGACAAAGAAAATATCAATATGTCATCCAGATAGACATAAAAGAACTGATCAACCATGTCTCTCAACACATCACTGACGAGTGCTTGGAAAACGGCGGGGGAGTTGGACAGGCCGAAGGGCATAACCAAGTATTCAAAGTGTCCCCTGGGGGTATTGAAAGCCGTTTTCCACTCATCCCCCCTTCTTATGCGGACCAAATGATAGGCGTTACGTAGGTCCAACTTCGTGAAAAGAGATTCCCTGCAACCGATCGAAGGCTGAAGACATCAACGGCAAAGGATAGGTAACCTCCGTTCTACTGTCGGGCTTGGTCTTTTACTGGACAGTCAATGAGAAAGTGTCCAGCCGTGCCACAGTAAAGGCAAAGTCCTCTTGTCCTCCGACAGTCCCTCTCCTCCCGGGAAAGCTGAGCTCGACCAACCTGCATGGGTTCTTGATTGATCGGGGGCTGACCGTGTTCCCACCTCTGATACTGGAATACTCTGGAAATTCTGGAATCAGGGTCTGGTGTGATCGACTCTCTCGTTGTTGACGACGCGTATCCACGCGCAGTGCCAATCCGATTAGTTTGTTGAGACTCCTTGGTAACTCCAATGTATAAATCTCCTTTTGAACACGGTCAGCCAACCCATGCAGGAACATGTCCCACTACGCCTCCTCGTTCCATTTGCACTCGGCTGCCAAGGTCCGGAACTCGATGGAATAGTCGGATACGGACTTGTTGTTCTGGCGGAGATCGGCGAATTTACGGGCAGCCTCCTGGCCCGTAACCGCGCGATCAAATACCCGTCTCATCTCCTCGCCGAGTGCTTGGAACGAGGAACAGCAGGGATGTTGGTTCTCCCACACCGCCGTTCCCCACAGAGCCGCGCGTCCAGACAACAAAGTCATTACCAGTGCCACTCTAGACTGTTCCGTGGCGAAGGTCACTGGTTGAAGAGAGAAAAAGATGAAACATTTAGTCAAAAATGCTCTACAGAGACTAGGCTCACCAGAATATCTCTCGGGGGTGGGGATGCGCAGTTCGGGCTGGTTGACTATGTTAGATGGCTCGCAGGGAACAGGGGTGGCGCAGTGGGAACCCTCAGTTGTTGTAATTGAGTGGTGAGCTCGGACACCTGCGTTACCAGCGCCTGTACAGCCCGACCAGTAGCAGCCATCTGTTCCTCTTGGCGATCCATCCGAACGACGTTGTTAGAAAGAAATTCCTGAAGCTCAGCTGCTTTCGCTGGATCCATGTTATGGTCAGATCGTTCTGTCACACTCTGTATAGAAAGAACGAGAGTAGAATCCAATTGCGAGAAAACAGCAATATTTATTATAAACAGGAAAAGCAGTGAAGCTGGTCAGCGTTGATAGAACAGAGTAGATGAGGCACTGGCAACGCAGGGACGCAATGGGCAGATAAATCCAGGCAGAATCCAGACAGGAAGCGAGAGATCCAGGAAGGCGAACCACTCGAGGGAAACCAGCAGAAACAGGAGTGACGGGTGCTCAATGATCCTAGTGAAGACTCACAACAATCTGACAAAGACAGGATGAAATCACAGGATGAAATCACAGACAATAAATAGGGTGCTCGATGAGGATCAGCTGGCGCTGATCAGCCGGGATAACGAGACACGCCCACAACACTAATACACACAACACTGACAGACAGCGAGGGTGAGACAGTGAACCCATGAATCGTGACAAGGGGATGCAGAAAGTGTTGTAAATAAAAAACATTTAACATAATTTATTAAACATTTATGAAATGTATAGTCATGTTTTGTAAATGATTAGTTAATCATTAACTAATCAATTGTAAATAACTGAATCTACAAAGCATACATAAAATAATTAACATATCACACTTATTAATCATTTATGAACGCATAGTCATGTTTCGTAAATAATTGGTCAATCATTTACTGATCACTTGTAAATGACTTGTAACGGAATTTACAAAACATACATAAAATCAGTGTTGGGAAAGTTCACTTTCTATATGAACTAGTTCAAAGTTCAGTTCACAAATTTTAAAATGAACTAGTTCAGTTCATAGTTCATACTCAAAATTTTGAACTAAGTTCACAGTTCCAACTAGTTCATAGTTCTTTTTTTCCATATGTTGCTGCGAGATATTATTTTTCAAAATGATTATGCCACAGCCCATATAGAACCACACAGACAATTATTTTATCAGTTTTAACACTGAAGCTATGCGTCAGATTTTTCCCATCCTCACCGACCTTGTCATAAAACTCGTTTAAATGATCATACGACGCCTCCATGCTGCTTTTTGTTTTGATTTGTAAAGTAAGTGATGAATCGTTCATGAACGTTCATTGCGTCTGTCACGTGACAATTGAACGAAAGACTCGGAAGGTAAAGTAATTATTTATGTTCCCTGTAAACGATTTTTGACTGCATTATAATGATTTCTTAATTAAGAATATGATCAAGATTGCGTAGGTGGATGGGTTCTGGGAATTTGCCAGTTAATAGTATAACATTTAAAGCCCCTTAAATGAACGAACGAAACGACTCGAAAAAAGATTTGTTCATTTTGATGAACGAGATCGAACAAGAAAGTCAGACACTGGTGGCTGGTGTTGCCAGATTGGGTGTTTTTTTCCGCTACATATTAAGGCCTGTTTACGGTGTGTTTTAGCCGGGTTTTCGCCTGGAATTCAGGCTCTATAGAAATCTGGCACTCTATTGAACGAAGTTAAACTAAGAGACCGTGCCGTTCACAGACACCAGAATGAACGAGTTCACAGTAACGGTCATCAGGCAGTAATACAGTACGTTCAGTTCAGGTTCGCCCAAATTGAACGAGTTCATGAACTATCGTTCAATGAACGCGTTCAGGCACAACACAATATCACTTGCTAATCATTTATGAATGTTTTGTAGGCCTAAATGATTAGTTCATCATTAACTAACACTTGGCTTAAAACAACGTTATTATTAGTACTATTACGTTATTATTAGTAGTTGGCCTAGGCCTATTATTACGTTATTAAGTGTTACCCAAACTTGACATTCAAGTTTTTGCTTTTTAATATTTTAAGTTGCTCATACAAAACTTTGTCTACATTTGATAGGTCATTCAACTTCTAAAACAGAGTTTGACCAAAAATCAAAGTTGGATTTTTTTACAGTGCAGAATGCAGTAGGCTATTCTCCTTTAAATGTGGACACGGGTGCTGTCCTTTTGCATGTTGTTTCACATACAAGTTTAAAATTTCAAAAGCAATTAATGCACAAAAATTCACATCCATTCAGCAGGAGAACAGGAAAGCACAGTTGACTTAACGATGGCATCTGGTTCAGGGGTTGAAGTGAGTGGAAAGAAAGAGCTTGATATTCTCAGAACGATTCTGAGTGAACAATCAAACCCTGAGGACCTTGACAAAGCAGCTGAGGTGTTGAAAAGATGGAGCAAACTGAATGGTGTTACCATAGACAAGAAAGAAGGCAGCTTCCCTCAAAACTGGCTCTGTGAGTATCTTCAAGAAATAGATCAGTTTGTGGAAAACCACATTCCCACGCTGCCAGTAGAGGGACGACAAGGATCTCAGTTAAAGCAGTTACAAGACTTTCTAAAGAGCACACAGAGCATGATATGCCATGAGGTGCTTCGATTAACACCTGTACTGGAAGATACTGGGCTGCTAGATCATCTTATTGACAGTTACAGCCATCACCTCTTTCCCAAGTTGGACCTGCTCCTAAACAGAGATCTGTCTGTGAAAGAGACCTTCTGCCTTTTACAGTGGGTAAAAAATGTTTTCTTCAGGTATGAACTGCAAATTTGTTGTAAATGTAGAATTTGTATAACAAACAAACAAGTTAATTTTGAACTGTTGAAATGCACACTATCATTCAAACGTTTGGAGACAGTTTTTTGGATACTTGATAAAAATAAAATGGATACTGTTATTCAGCAAGGATGTATTAAATTAAAAGATTACTTCACTTTCAAATAAAAATTTCCTGATAATTTACTCACCCCCATGTCATCCAAGATGTCCATGTCTTTCTTTCTTCAGTCGAAAAGAAATTAAGGTTTTTGAGGAAAACATTCCAGCATTTTTCTCCATATAATGGACTTCAATGGCAGCCAACTATTCAAATGTTCAAAGAAGGTTCAAATGTCCGTCTCAATGCAGCTTCAAAGGCTCGACATGATCCCAGTCGAGAAATAAGGGTCTTATCCAGCGAAACGATCGCTGATAACGATCGAAGATATATATATATATATATATATATATATATATATATATATATGTTTTTAAGAAAATGACCGATCGTTTCGCTAGATAAGATCCTTATTTCTCGACTGGGATCGTGTCAAGCCTTTGAAGCTGCATTGAGACGGACATTTGAACCTTCTTTGAACATTTGAATAGTTGGTTGCTATTGAAGTCCATTATATGGAGAAAAATCCCGGAATGTTTTCCTCAAAAACCTTAATTTCTTTTCGACTCAAGAAAGAAAGACATGGACAAATTATCAGTAAATTTTAGTAAATGATCAGGAAATTTTCATTTCAAAGTCAACTAATCCTTTAAATTAATAAATAGAAATACTTTTTGTATTTCAAATATATGCTTTTCCATCAGAAATTACATTCAAATATATTAAAATAAACAGTTCTTTAAATTGAAGTAATAATTCACATTATTCCTGTTTTTGCTGTGTTTTTGAACAAATAAATGCATCGTAAGATCGTAAGAGACTTCTGTGAAAAAAACTTAAATCTTACCAACCTTTTGAACATTGATGTGTACTACTTCTATTATATGTACTCCTGTATGTTTCAGTTCAGACTCAAAACTGAGAGTGTACGACCCGCTGCTGTTGACAGGATGGTTTGAGAGAGCAAAGCAGAAACTGCTTCCAGAACTTCAGGTACGACTTCACAGTTTATGACTGTTTGTGTGTTATTTTAATTACTGTATTTCACTCTCATTATAATGACTAATATCTCAGTAATGCATGAATGGACCCAAAACAAGAGAGATGTAACACACATGTCTCTGTCCAACTTTAATTGCAACAGAATGGCATCTCTAGGACTTTACAGAACATCCTGCACTATGATGAGCAACATGGACATAATGAGGACTCAATGGATGAGGAAACGTTCATAAGACTTTACATAGATGTCACTCAGGTAAGTCTTGGAGAGAGAGTAAAGCAAGACTTATTTTTTTTTTCTCATGTAAAAAGGTACAGGGGATTTATATGATATATTGCTCACATATTTTATGTTTTGCTTTCACAGTGTCTGAATTGTGCTATTTTAGATGCAAAAAAAGTTGGTCTAACCTTGATGCATGCAGTACAAATACTCTGTAGTGAAGAGCTGCATGGTTTTGCTCAGAAGTAGGTTTCTCCTCATCTTATATTACCCTTTGCCCAAGGTTTACAGATAAAACTCTCATTTAATGAGTATCCAGTGATTATATTTTGTGCAGGAGAGGGGAGGTTTGTGATCCTGTACTTAACATAAATATGTGTTTTCTTAGGTATGTGGATACTGAGAATATACGTCTAAAAAAACTTAAGTTCACTGAGAAGAACTCTGTGTATCTGTTTCGGATTATCAACACTTGTATGCAACTCAGGTATTTACTAATGATCATTAAGTATAAATGGCTGAGAAACTGTAACATTCTATAATTAATTCTGCATTATGAAAATGTCAAGACATATTTGTCCCTCTTGACTGATTTATTCAAAGTGTTTAATTATAATTGTGGGAATATTTGTAACGATTTGGTCCATAGGATAATGATGAAAGTTCAGTAGTTTCGATAAAACTAAGATATATGAAATCAAACAAATTAAAGTAATCCACATGAAGAAAAACTATGTGACAGTGTGTAGAAGTCAATAACAGTGAACACACAAACAATACCGGACAACTGAAAGGAGCACAAAGAGGAACTTAAATACACATTAACATAATAATATTAACATAATGAACAGGTGTGATGATTAAATGAATGTCCATGACAACTGATGACTGTGGGAAAGTACAAAGGAAACACTGGAGACACGTAACTGATGAACAGGCCTCGCACAGTGATGGTTAGATTGAGGAAATCTGCTTCCATAGGGGGGCACATGGGAGGAACCTGGGCAGAGCAGGTGGCCCAAAGATGACATGTGGAGGAGATGACGGTGGAAGGACCCATGGAAGAGTGGATGGTGGTAGGATCCAGGGAGGAATGGACATCCAACGAGATTTCAGAACGACCCAGGAGACGGCCATGATGACTAAAACACTGATGGAGGGAGGAGCCAAAGTAGTAATTCGAGCATGACCGACTGAGGTGACACAGGGAGATGAGGCGTGAAGTCCATTGGATCGAGAAACCCGACACCATCGCTGGACCTGGTGATAAAGGCGGAGTCCCGGCTACGAGCAGCTGAGGTGGAGCCAGTGGACCTGAGGACTGAGTGTGAGTGAGGACCCCGGTGGAGCCTGAGAGATGGTGCGCAGCCGACAGCCTGGAAGTCCCAGGCGATGGTGGAGCAACGACTGAAAAGGACTGAGTCGGTGGACGAGGGAGCCCGGTGGAATTGAAGGGACGACGGTCCCAGTTGGAGCCGAGGGGACGAGGAGCCAGGACAGAGCCGACTGGTCGACGGTCCGAGGTGGAGCCAGGGAATCCCCATGCCTCTGCGGAGCTGGTGACTGAGAGTCCCAAGGCGGATCTGGGTTGCATGGTGGAGCCGAAGGGCTGAAAGAATCCAGTGGAGGCGGGGCCAAGGGAATGGCTGGCTTCAGTGGAGCGAACAAGAGAGGAAAGTTGGTGACAGAGACAGACTTGGTGATAGACAAGGATGATGGTGACGAAGACAATACTGTGTTGGACAGAACCAGTCGTGACGAAGACAACTCTGTGTTGGTCGGGTCCAGCGGCGATGAAGACAACACTGTGCTGGATGGGACCAGTGGTGATGAAGAGACATTAGTGCAGGAGGGGACCAGTGACAGAGAAGGTTTGTGGGTGGACAGGGTGGGAAGCACTACCTCCGTATTCCAGTCTATTAGCTGTTCTTCCTCTTCCAGCTCCACTAAAACTCCCACAGGCATGGATCTAATGGCCGGTTCACACACCTGATCAGATGGGACCTCAGGCATCTCTTCTGACAGACTCTTCCGAACAGACTTTGCAGGTTGGCCTAGAATGCCTGCAGTATACCCATTGTGTGCAGGCATGCACTGGCCTGACCTGCTGCTATATAAGCCTAAAAGTCCATGAAAACTAAACTAAGCACACAGATCGTGACTAATATGACTGCCATATTTGTGTAAAACATTGTGTTAACTATTAGGGACAGCCCTTGTGTAAAATAAAATGGCTAGGTTATGACTAGAGTCATTATATCCTGTGAGTGTATCATTTTAAAAGATATTAGTGCAAATATTAATTTCTTTGTATCAAAAACTTTTTAAGTTAACTTTTTAGTGCACTTTTAATAGGCTTTTTCCCTGTCTAAAATGTATTGATTCACATGCTTACAGTAAGAGTAAACCCTACAATCTTTAATTCAGAGAATTTTCTGCAGTTTTTTCATAAAATCAGTGTTCTTTTACTACAGATGTTGCGCTACACAAATCAGTCCAGATAAAAACAACAGAGATGATGTCTCAAGCACTATAAGCATGCTACAGAAACTGGAAGATAAGGCTTCATCCATTGTTCAAAAGATCATGACATCCTTAGCACAGGTATGTCTCGATATTTTCAACATTAATGATCATCTGTTCAGAAGAAAAGATTGCTATCATGCACTTGAAATTAACTCTATCCATCTCATTGGGATTATTTCAGCTGCATAAATTCATATCAGATTTATCCAAGGATACTGATACCTTTCCTAACACATTTTATATCAATCTTGCAATCCTGTTTGTCTTTAAATGTTCATTTGTAGGCCAATTTAAAAAGTTATTTCAAGAAAAAGAAAGTGCATATTAATATTCTGATGGAAGCAATCCACGGGCAGTGTACATCTTTGCCTCCGACCGCCTTAGAGATCAAAATGGTATGCACTGTATATGACCTTAAAACCATTCAAAAACCATTCAAGCTCCATACCTCACCCTCATTCTCTCCAATACTTCCTTTATTTCTGACAGATCATTGTGAAAATAGCTTACAACTGTGTTTCCAAAGTGTACCTGGAATGCCTGATGAAGACAAAGTTCAGAAAGCTAGAGAAGCTTTGGGGAAATGCTGAAGAAAAGATAAAAGAGGATGTTCAACGTTTTCATGAAACATTCTCTAAACTGGTGAAAAAAATGACACTTTAATTTTTTTATTTTATGGGCTGATTTCCTGATGGAAATCAGGGTCAAACAATATTTAAAGGGGATCTATTGTGCCCTTTTTCTTGATTTTGGTTTTGGAGTCTAGAATAGCCTTTCATGCTTGGATGTTCACAAAACATTATTTTTCACATATTTTACATTATTGCAGCACCTCTCCTCCCAGTCTGTCTGTAACGCTCTATAAAGCCCCTCCTTCCGAAAAGTGCAATGTGCTCTGATTGGTCAGCTGGATCAGTGTGTTTTGATTTGGTGCATTGAAGTCATGCCAGAAAGATTTACGAGCTGAACGCACATTAACAGTGTCATAAAATAAGAGTGGGAAGCTCGGGATTTTTTAAAATAAGCTAATTGCCTGCACAAAATATAATAGCACTGTAATATAACAATATAATGTCAAGTTTACAGTGGCTTCATAAATGAATTAAAAACATAAAAAAGCAAAATACACCTGATGCAAATTCTTAGTTCTGAATTTTTGCATAGTTAATTAAGAGAAGGTAAACACCATTGTAACCCCTCAGGTCCTACTCACCCTCTCTCTACGGGCCTCAAACCCGGGTCACCGTCATGGGAGGCAGGTGCGCTAACAAGGACGCTAAAGACCTCAGTCTCTATAGCATCAGCTGCTTGTGTGCCTCTTGAGATCAGAGGAGGGAGGTTTACCTGCACAGCTCTTACTAGCTGGCCTCCGTTACACCATCTTGCTTCAATGAAAGCAGCTTGAACGCACCTGACATCTCGTAATACTAACGGTCCCAGGAGGACTTGAATGCACCAATTGGTCAGCCGTTTTGAGCTTGTTTGGGAGATGTCATGCCCCTTACCATAACTGTGAGTTTTAACACACTATTAACGCAACTCAACCAGGCCTCACTCCTTTTTTTGTTTGTGTATGCCTTGGGCGGGAATTATCAAAACGAGGAATATTGTGATGTGTTCGTTCCCGGAAGAAAGCTCAAGACTTTAATCGAGGCATTTCAGGGAGTTCAGAAACAGTGCGCACTAATATAGAGAATAACTCCCTTTGGAGTGACTTTGTGCTTTGTAACTTTGCAGACCTTTTTCATGCTCAAACAGCAACATTACATGCTAGAGAAAGTTCATCATGTAAAAAAGCATAATAGGACCCCTTTAACATAATTGTTCCTCAAACTGTATCCTTGACTGTACACATGAGAACAGTTTGTTTTTACATTCATTACATAATATAAATAAAAAGCTCATGATTTGAGTTTTCTCTCTGCAGAATGGCAGTGTTGCTCAGCAAAACCAGCTCCTTCAGAGAATGAGTGAAGTTTTGCTTTGCAGTGAAGTAGATGCACTGAAGATTTCCTGTGGTGTTTTGTTCAGAGATTTCCCACATGAGAGGTAAACCCAGATCAGTCATCAACACTTCACTACAGTTTCAAACATGTATTTGCAGGTCTGTTAATGTATCTCTTTTCATTGTAGAGTTTTCAAACAGTGAAGTCTTCTGAATGTTTTGCAGTGAGCAGTATGTACCTGGTATGCTGCGCTGGAAAGGGGTGTTATCAGAGCGACAGGTGAGGGAAATACTGGATGTGATCCGGGACCTGTATCCAAATAAACGTGTCACCCGTTCTTTGGGCCTTTCTTTTTTTTGTGGGAAATAACTTGCTTCAAAATAGCCCAAAGGAAATGTGAATAATTAATTACAACTCGTTATAATTAATTATAAATATTTGGATCAATCAAGGAAGGCTTTTAGTGATTTTACTTCATGGAAGTTGTATATATACATATTATTTTGGCTTTAATATTTATATTGTGTGGTAACCGTTTTATAAAAGCAATAAGGTACTCGAGGCTAGTTCTGTATCGTGAATAAGCCATGGCTTAAGGAGTTGCGCTTTGCTTCGTGCCTAACAATGCCCTTCAGCTGTGACTTATTCAGATACAGCACAGCCTCTCGTACCTTATTGCTTAGTATACACTATACTACATACACACACATACATGCATACAGTTTAGCAATGGAAAGAGAGCTGAAATAGAATATAGGGAAGCAATAAGTTATAGCATTGTTTGAAATTCAGCAGATCAACAGCCTTGAGCAAGCCATCAGTTTCTTACTTCTAACACACCCTTTATTGAAAGGAGTAGTGTTTCATTCTATTCTTTACTATACATAGAATGGATGGTTAACGCCAATATAGTCGCGTACACTTATCTGAACACAACAAACCCGGCCTGTACTATAGGTGTAAACAACGGAAGTCAACAGGTGTTACACTGAATACAGTCTATGCTGCAACAACAACCATCCCAACATCCTTTCCCTTTTTATTTTATTTTAAGTAACTTACAATATTAAGGACAATTTGATCACTTAAGAACTTCCTGAACTGTAACTCAGAACAGCATGTATACGTTCACTAAACTTTGTATTAACTGCATTTGTAATGTCTCCTTAATGCATTCTAATACATATTCCCCTCAGTTAATAAACTCCTATAACAAAATAAAGTGTTAAACTCATATACAAAATAAAGTGTCAAGTGTCATCTTTACTGGTCATCTTTTCCGCCTCTTTTTTTTTCTTCTTTTTTCTTCTTTTTTCTTCTTTTTCTTCATCGTCTCACAGGGGACTGGAGGTAAGCATTACTGGGTTACTGAACATTGTCTTTAAGGTAGGAAGGTCTGATCACTTTTCTTCCAGACTTTGTAATAGAAACAACAGGAGTGTCCTTGCTTGAGTTCAAGCCTGTCACCCTGTCTCTCTGTACTTCTGCAGGCTGTCTGGTCTCAGTTTGTTCCATTACTGTGGCCTTGTCCTTCCTGAGGTGTCGGCGGTTCCTCCTCAGAATGTTCCCTGAGTCAAGCTGGACGTCATAAGATCTGTAGTCCACAGGTTACACAACTGTCGCTTTTCTCCATGTTTTGTTAGGCTCTCCTGGCTGGACATGGACTCTGTCTCCTTCTTTTAGAGGATCTAGGTCCTTCGCATATCTGTTATATTACAGCCTGACGGTTTCTGTTTTCAATCTGCCCTTGTTGTGAGTGAATTACCTTTGGTTGTAGGTTGTCATGCATGAGCATCAGAGTTCTGGCTCTCCTACTGGACAACCGCTGGACTTGCTTTGATCCATTGTGATAGTGTGTTTCTCTGATCAATCATGGCGAGGTATGGATCCTTCCCATCAGCTTTGGCCTTTTTCAACAGTCGTTTTGCAGACTTTACAGCTGATTCTGCCTTCCAGTTGCTCTGTGGTATAGCGTGTTAAGATGTTTTGTTTAATACATGTTTTGTACAGTCTGTGCTGCAACAACAACCATCCTAACAGGTAGTGTAAGACTTAATTTTCCTGCTAAGTTGAAAGCTGAGATCAAAACACCCTGCAATAAAACACACCCCTGGAGAGAAGACCTAAAAAAAGAGCACAGAACACCGCCTTGTTCAAACTTGTCTCCTCATTTATATATGCCACCGCCGAGGGCAAGACTTGGAAAGACACTACAGTTTCCCCAAAGACTGCTCTGCCACTTTGCGTAAAAGTATAGTGGCAACAATATACATCTGTTCATTCACAAGTTACCCGCCGAATTGACAACACGCTGACGTCAGACGCACGTCCGTTTACAAACCAATCAATGTCAAGATGCAGCCCACATAGATGATGATGACAGGACGCAAGTACGTCATGTAAAGTTCTTTAGTGTGCTCGCATAATTGCAATGTGAAACCAAACCAAAACTAACCGAATGTATTGTATACAATGTATCAAAACATGACCTTCTGACCTTGGTGCGGACTTTCAGGTGTGAAAACGCCCTAAATAAACGATACTTTTTTTGTACGAGTGAGCAGTAGGCAAGGACGGATGACTTGTAAAGGCCCTGGGGCCAGTTATCTCCAAAGGCCCCCCCAGCCCCCCCTCAGTGCGATAATACAATCGTTTTTTGAGAAATATAATGCACAATGTTGTTGGTAAAGACAGGGCTGCCAAATCTCACGCATCGTGTTGACACTGTTCTCCGTTTTTCACGCAATGAAAAACCCCGAAGCAAAGAGGCCACTGACACCAACAGACAAGACAAGGCAGGTTACTTTTGATCAGACCTGTCAGTCGATTTTGCTGGGGCTTCAGCCCCGAATGTTTTGAGTGTGGCCCCGAATGTATTTTGAAAAGTTGACTGTAAACCCCCGAAATCATAAGTTGCCTTATTTCATTGTGCTTTGGCTTTGTTGCTGTCTCTGACTGGTGATTGTTGAAATCTCTCACACAGAGACACTGCAGACGCACCACATGAGTGATTTCAGCCTATCCTAGAATATCTGAAGGATTTGCGCGCAGCAGCAAACAATCTCACAGCAATAAAAAAAAATAAAAATAACGCAGTCAGCACCGCCGCACAGTCCTCTGTCAGATGATATGTTCGTGCCCTCACGCGTCACAGCCCGCCAGAATGGGGGTGGCTTAGCGTATAAAAGGACGGGCTCGGGGGCTGCTTACCTGGTTTTCATCGACTGAAGCGAGATCAGCTCGTGGTGCGAGCACGGCAGGTTTCCTACATTTAACACTCGAGCGGTGAGCGCCAGCTTTATGAGAGTGGGCTCTGTGGGAGTGAGAGACACAGGGGGAACCGTGCTTGTGCGTAGGGGTGAACACTGGGACATGGGCACATTTTCTACACTCAAAACACCATCGGCGTGAGCCGGATAACCAGATATTATACTCTTTTTGAGATTTCTCTGGGTCGCTGTAAAAAGCGGCGTTTGTGTGCAGGCGAGCGGGTTGTACAACCGGCTCGTTGGGTGCAGTATACACTTCTGCAGTAGCCTTTTCTAAGGGGACTGGCAGAGAGGAGCGTTTTGAAGGCGGTCCGGCCGTGGCAGCACTCAACCTTCTCTTCCTCCTTGCGGCTGCTAGGAGGACTTTGCGGGCTCAGGTTTCAACACGATCTTAGGCCGGGGTCCCCGCGAGGGAGGCGGCCTGTGACGGCTGGTTGAGCGTGATCTAGGGCGGCCGCCCTGTTGTCGTTGCGAAGACGGAGGCTGGGATGGACGCTGGATAGAGCTTCGTGCAGGAGGCTGAGCTTGAGAGCGGCCTGCAGCTGAGCTCGAGCGTCGAGGCAGGAAGAGGTTCATGGCCTGCGTAGCTTTCTGCACCTCCGAAAAACGGTCGACAATCCCGCCGAAGAGACCGGTGGGGGAGAGCGTGGCGTTGAGAAACACGGCTCGCTCAGCTTCCCTCATGTCAGCAAGTGTCAACCAAAGGTGCCTCTCCGTGACGGTGCCTCTCCATCTTCCGATAGCCTGAGCCGCGGACTTAGTAGCACGAAGGGAAAGGTCCGTCGCGCTCCGTAAGTCCTTAATGACAGTCTGGTCCGGGCCTTTCTCGTCCATTCACGGAGGAGATTGGCCTGGAGGATTTGAAGAACTGCCATAGAGTGCAGGGCGGAAGCAGCCTGTCCAACGGCGGTGAAAGCGCGGCCGACGAGAGCTGATGTGGCCCGGCATGCTTTAGACGGGAGGGTAGCCTTTGAACGCCATCCCGCAGAGGGCGGACAAAGGTGCGCTGCTACCGCCTCCTCCACTGGGGGGGATTAAGTTTTAGCCTCTCTCAGCGGCTCCGTATACCTGGGAGAACGTCGAGGAGACAGGGGAGCGGAGTCTCGCGGAGAATGGAGCGTTCCACGATTTAGAGAGCTCAGCGTGGAGCTCTGGCAGGAAGGGTGCTGACCTAGAGGCGGGCGCTTGGCGGCGGCTAGGCAGAAAGCACCCGTCGAGCCTGTTGGGCGCAGGCTCCTTAGGCGGTGACCATTCGAGGCCGAGTTGGTTGACGGCCTTAGTGAGGAGGCGAAGAAGTTCCGCGCCCACGCCAGCCCGAGTCCGGCTGGACTCCTGGATCGAAGAGGAGGCTGAACGGAGAGATCCGGACCACTCTTCACCATCCGAAGCCAGGAGGGAACAGCTGTCACCGATGGCGTCTCCGTCCGCCTCATCCCCTAAGGCGGCGGCAGTGCGGGCGGCGGCCGGCAGCTGCGCGTCCGGAAGGGGAGGTGGAGAGGGAGATAGCGAGGCTCGAGGGAAAGGTTCCGGCGAGCACTTGAAGGCCACATCGGACTCCGGTGGCCTCTGGGAGCGGTGCTTCTTCTTGCGCGGCCCAGCAGAGACAGGCGGAGTGACAGCTTCGGCGTCGAACAAGTCAAGTCGAGCCCGCAGGGTCGACATTGACAGTTCTTCGCAATGGACGCAGCCTCCCGAAGACAGAGCGAGGGCTGCGTGTTCCCGACCCAGGCAGAGAGCGCAGATCACGTGGCGGTCTCCGTCGCTGAGCGAGGCTCTGCAAGAGCCACAGGAATTGCGAGGCATTTTGAGAAAAACGCCTCGCGCTCTTTTAGACAGAGAGTGTGTGTCGCGGAGGCGAGCACACACAGCAGAAGCAAAAGGATACTGTCGCCGGTTAGCGCAGCAGGCATGGATGGCTGAAGGCGGCGAAGACAACCGGCTTCCTCAGACGCTGTCCTCTGCTTGCTAGTCGCTTGCTTCAACGGCGGCGGCTTCTCTCAGGACCCAGCGATGCGAAGAGCTTCGCTGAAGAGATGAAAATCAGGTAAGCAGAGCCCGTCCTTTTATACACTTAGCCACCCTCATTCTGGCGGGCTGTGACACGTGAGGGCGCGACGTCACGCAGGGCTCAGTGGTAGGCTGCTGAAGTTGCTGCTGGGCAGGCAATGAGCGCGCTAGAAAGCTTGCTGTAGGTCTGCTAGCTGCTGCACTGCGTTGACAATAAATACAAAATTAAGGATAATTTTTTGGCTTCATACCTCGAGAAAAGATGACTTTACCCGTAGCGTAAGCAACTTATGCAATACGAGAGAACCTCTCGTAAGAGAACCAACTTTTTCTAACTTCTAACTTTTAAAAAGAAAAGAGTTGCTGAAACCAAACTTTAATGCTAATATATAAATTGCTCATTTGCCTCTGGACACAAAAATATTGCACTGGTGTTTGATTGAAATGTAACATCTAGGCCTATGCAAAATAATCCTTGAAAGATTTCTCATTTAAGGCCATTCCTGTTTGGAATATGTGATTGTGTATTGTCAACAATAAGGATCATTCATTACAACATTTATCCTCATTCTCATGGTTACGAATCTGTTATCTGCTTGACAAATAATCTGTTGCTGCACACTGACATGCTTTTAAAGCTATTGTTATCCAATTTTTTGGTCTTCAAACACCTTAAAATGCACATATGGAGGTCAGAGAAATCAAAATTTTAGAACCCCCCTAATACCTCACATTTCAATGCGCGTGTTTGTGTGGTAATGTGGGCTGGTGTGGCTACAGTGCCAGGGCTGAATTTTCGAACCAGTCTGCCCCCTGCATATAGGCCTACAATATTATTCTCTGTATCGAATCATGTTATCTTATAACCCCAGACCCTGACGTTTCGGGCTCAGCCCCTGATGTTTTTAAAACCTAGAAACGCCCCTGCTTAGTCTTTAACATAGTCTCAGCTTTCAAATTATGTCAATTTTATTACGAAATTCAAACAATAAATACCGTTTTGGTGCTCTTTAATATGACGTGACAGATCGCTGTAAGTATAGAGAATGGATGGAATAGTAATAGTAACTGATAATAATAATAGTAATTGATCACAATAGAGAATAATTTATATCCAGCTAGCTTCTGACTGGTACCATACATGGCATATATTATTTAATATGAAACACTGTGGAAACTTTCTGCTCAAACCTGCTGCAACGTACCTCTGATACTTCAAAGAAATTAACCACAATCATATCCTGTGCGTAAGAGCAGAAACAGCTACAACATACAGAAGTTGAATTTCACCATTTACTATAGAGCACCAGTACTACAGCTGACTTTTTCACAGATCTAAATCAAACAGATTGCAGAATCTAAAAGCCCTTACTGTACAGAAACATTACAACTACAAAAATGTTTAAAGCGTTTTTTAGGGGGAAGAAAACAGCTAGGAAAAAAGAGGATCAGTTGCCTCTTGTGATGCCAATGCAGCACGCAGAACCCTCCGATGGTAAGATCATGCTTTTTCATTTTTAAATAATTGAGTAAAGTCAGACATTTTTGGAGGGTAAAATAAAATGGTCAGCATCTTTGAGAAAAAAATGCATTCACACTGTTAAAAAAACATTTACTCACCCTCAAGTTGTTTCAAACCTGTATGAATTTCTTTTGTCTGCTGAAAACAAAGGAAGATATTTGGAAGAATGTCAGTAACCAGACAGTTGATGGACCCATTTGACTTCCATAGTAGGAAAAATAATACTATGGAAGTCAATGGGTCCATCAACTGTTTGTTTACTGACATTCTTCCAAATATCTTCCTTTGTGTTCAGCAGACGAAAGAAATTCATACAGGGTTGAAACAATTTGAGGGTGAGTAAATTATGATTTTTTTTTTTTTTTTTTTAATTTGCCTGTAATTAATTACATAATAGTGTAGGTTTTTTAAGCAAACTGATAAAATGTAAAGAAATGATAAATGTAAGAAACTTTGCAAAAAAACGTATCACTCTAATGGTGACTTGAAACATCATTCAACTTTTACAACAAAATATAATCAAAAACACCACATAAATGTAAAACATCAATTAATTTCTGAATAAAAAACATTTATGTCATCATAAGTCCACATGATTTGACCAAAAACAAATTATTTAAGTGCATTATCAGTGATCAAACTGAGCATAATCAGCAGCTTGTTAGTTCACCCTCACCACCAAACTTGACATACAAGTTTTGCTTTTTAACATTTTAAGTTGCTCATACACAACTTTTTACATTTGATAGTTCATTCAGCTTTTAAAATAGTTTTAGTTTTAAATAGAAAAAAACAGTGCAGAATGCAGTAGGCTATTCTCCTTTTGCATGTTGTTTCAAATACAAGTTTGAAATTTCAAAAGCAATTAATGCACAGAAATTCACAGCAGGAGAACAGGAAAGCACAGTTGACTTAACGATGGCATCTGGTTCAGGGGTTGAAGTGAGTGGAAAGAAAGAGCTTGATATTCTCAGAACGATTCTGAGTGAACAATCAAACCCTGAGGACCTTGACAAAGCAGCTGAGGTGTTGAAAAGATGGAGCAAACTGAACGGTGTTACCATAGACAAGAAAGAAGGCAGCTTCCCTCAAAACTGGCTCTGTGAGTATCTTCAAGAAATAGATCAGTTTGTGGAAAACCACATTCCCACGCTGCCAGTAGAGGGACGACAAGGATCTCAGTTAAAGCAGTTACAGGACTTTCTAAAGAGCACACAGAGCATGATATGCCATGAGGTGCTTCGATTAACACCTGTACTGGAAGATACTGGGCTGCTAGATCATCTTATTGACAGTTACAGCCATCACCTCTTTCCCAAGTTGGACCTGCTCCTAAACAGAGATCTGTCTGTGAAAGAGACCTTCTGCCTTTTACAATGGGGAAAAGATGTTTTCTTCAGGTATGCACTGCAAATTTGTTGTAAATGTAACATTTTTATAACAAAAAAACAAGTTAATTCATTAGTTAATCATTCAAACGTTTGGAGACACTTTTTTTTAAAGAAATTTATACTTTTATTCAGCAAGGATGCATTCAACTGATCAAAAATTACACTAAAGAAAATATATTATATATAAAATATAATATATAAAATATATTAATATAAACAGTTCTTTTAAATTGTAATATTATTTCACAATATTCCTGTTTTTACTGTGTTTTTGAACAAATAAACACAGACTTGAAGAGCATAAGAGACTTCTTTGAAAAACCTTTTAAAATCTTAACCTTTTGAACATTGATGTGTACCATATTATGTACTCCTGTATGTTTCAGTTCAGACTCAAAACTGAGAGTGTACGACCCGCTGCTGTTGACAGGATGGTTTGAGAGAGCAAAGCAGAAACTGCTTCCAGAACTTCAGGTACGACTTCACAGTTTATGACTGTTTGTGTGTTATTTTAATAACTGTATTTCACTCTCATTATAATGACTAATATCTCAGTAATGCATGAATGGACCCAAAACAAGAGAGATATAACACACATGTCTCTGTCCAACTTTAATTGCAACAGAATGACATCTCTAGGACTTTACAGAATATCCTGCACTATGATGAGCCACATGGACATAATGAGGACTCAATGGATGAGGAAACGTTCATAAGACTTTACATAGATGTCACTCAGGTAAGTCTTGGAGAGAGAGTAAAGCAAGACTTTTTTTTTTTTTCTCATGTAAAAAGGTACAGGGGATTTATATGATATATTGCTCACATATTTTATGTTTTGCTTTCACAGTGTCTGAATTGTGCTATTTTAGATGCAAAAAAAGTTGGTCTAACCTTGATGCATGCAGTACAAATACTCTGTAGTGAAGAGCTGCATGGTTTTGCTCAGAAGTAGGTTTCTCCTCATCTTATATTACCCTTTGCCCAAGGTTTACAGATTAAAACTCTCATTTAATGAGTATCCAGTGATTATATTTTGTGCAGGAGAGGGGAGGTTTGTGATCCTGTACTTAACATAAATATGTGTTTTCTTAGGTATGTGGATACTGAGAATAAACGTCTAAAAAAAGTAAAGTTCACTGAGAAGAACTCTGTGTATCTGTTTCGGATTATCAACACTTGTATGCAACTCAGGTATTTACTAATGATCATTAAGTATACATGGCTGAGAAACTGTAACATTCTATAATTAATTCTGCATTATGAAAATGTCAAGACATATTTGTCACCCTTGACTGATTTATTCAAAGTGTTAAATTATAATTCCTCAAATATAAAGTGTTAAAATTATAATATTTGTAACGATTTGGTCCAGAGGATAATGATGAAAAGTTCAGAAGTTTCGATAAAACTAAGATATATGAAATCAAACAAATTAAAGTAATCCACATGAAGAAAAACTACGTGACAGTGTGTAGAAGTCAATAACAGCAAACACACAAACAATACCGGACAACTGAAAGGAGCACAAAGAGGAACTTAAATACACATTAACATAATAATATTAACATAATGAACAGGTGTGATGATTAAATGAGTGTCCATGACAACTGATGACTGGCGGGATACTAGGTACAAAGGAAACACTGTAACTGATGAATGCAAACTAAAAGTCCATGTAAGCTAAACTATACACACAGATCGTGACAGAACGCCCCCTCCCATGAAGGCGCGGCCTCACACAGTGATGGTTAGATTGAGGAAATCTGCTTCCATAGGGGGGCACATGGGAGGAACCTGGGCAGAGCAGGTGGCCCAAAGATGACATGTGGAGGAGATGACGATGAATGGAGGAGATGATGGAGGAATGGACATCCAACGAGATTTCAGAGCGACCCAGGAGACGCCATGATGGAGGCGCTCCACTGAAACACTGATGGAGGGAAGAGCCAAAGTAGTAATTCGAGCATGACCGACTGAGGTGACACAGGGAGATGAGGCGTGAAGTCCATTGGATCGAGAAATCCGACACCATCGCTGGACCTGGTGATAAAGACGGAGTCGCGGCTACAAGCAGCTGAGGTGGAGCCAGTGGACCTGAGGACTGAGACGGTGTGAGTGAGAACCCCGGTGGAGCCTGAGAGATGGTGCGCAGTCGACAGCCTGGAAGTCCCAGGCGATGGTGAAGCAACGACTGAACAGGACTGAGTCGGTGGACGAGGGAGCCCGGTGGAATTGAAGGGACGACGGTCCCAGTTGGAGCCGAGGGGACGAGGAGCCAGGACAGAGCCGACTGGTCGACGGTCCGAGGTGGAGCCAGGGATGCCTCTGCGGAGCTGGTGACTGAGAGTCCCAAGGCGGATCTGGGTTGCATGGTGGAGCCGAAGGGCTGAAAGAATCCAGTGGAGGCGGGGCCAAGGGAATGGCTGGCTTCAGTGGAGCGAACAGGAGAGGAAAGTTGGTGACAGAGACAGACTTGGTGATAGACAAGGACAAGGATGAAGACAATGGTGAAGACAACTCTGTGTTGGATGGGACCAGTGGTGATGAAGAGACATTAGTGCAGGAGGGGACCAGTGACAGAGAAGGTTTGTGGGTGGACAGGGTGGGAAGCACTACCTCCGTATTCCAGTCTATTAGCTGTTCTTCCTCTTCCAGCTCCACTAAAACTCCCACAGGCATGGATCTAATGGCCGGTTCACACACCTGATCAGATGGGACCTCAGGCATCTCTTCTGACAGACTCTTCTGAACAGACTTTGCAGGTTGGCCTAGAATGCCTGCAGTATACCCATTGTGTGCAGGCATGCACTGGCCTGACCTGCTGCTATATAAGCCTAAAAGTCCATGAAAACGAATCGGACTAATATTTGACTGCCATATTTGTCTAAAACATTGTGCCAACTATTAGGGACAGCCCTTGTGTAAAATAAAATGGCTAGGTTATGACTAGAGTCATTATATCCTGTGAGTGTATCATTTTAAAAGATATTAGTGCAAATATTAATTTCTTTGTATCAAAAACTTTTTAAGTTAACTTTTTAGTGCACTTTTAATAGGCTTTTTCCCTATCTAAAATGTATTGATTCACATGCTTACAGTAAGAATTAACCCTACAATCTTTAATTCAGAGAATTTTCTGCAGTTTTTTCATAAAATCAGTGTTCTTTTACTACAGATGTTTCGCTACACAAATCATTCCAGATAAAATCAAGAGAGATGATGTCTCAAGCACTATAAGCATGCTACAGAAACTGGAAGATAAGGCTTCATCCATTGTTCAAAAGATCATGACATGCTTAGCACAGGTATGTCTCAATATTTTCAACATTAATGATCATCTGTTCAGAAGAAAAGATTGCTATCATGCACTTGAAATTAACTCTATCCATCTCATTGGGATTATTTCAGATGCATAAATTCATATCAGATTTATCCAAGGATACTGATACCTTTCCTAACACATTTTATATCAATCTTGCAATCCTGTTTGTCTTTAAATGTTCATTTGTAGGCCAATTTAAAAAGTTATTTCAAGAAAAAGAATGTGCAAATTAATATTCTGATGGAAGCAATCCACGGGCAGTGTGCATCTCTGCCTCCGACCTTAGAGATCAAAATGGTATGCACTGTATATGACCTTAAAACCATTCAAAAAGATTCAAGCTCCATACCTCACCCTCATTCTCTCCAATACTTTCTTTATTTCTGACAGATCATTGTGAAAATAGCTTACAACTGTGTTTCCAAAGTGTACCTGGAATGCCTGATGAAGACAAAGTTCAGAAAGCTAGAGAAGCTTTGGGGAAATGCTGAAGAAAAGATAAAAGAGGATGTTCAACGTTTTCATGAAACATTCTCTAAACTGGTGAAAAAAATGACACTTTAATTTTTTAATTTTATGGGCTGATTTCCTGATGGAAATCAGGGTCAAACAATATTTAAAGGGGATCTATTGTGCCCTTTTTCTTGATTTTGGTTTTGGAGTCTAGAATAACCTTTCATGCTTAGATGTTCACAAAACATTATTTTTCACATATTTTACATTATTGCAGCACTTGCTCTGATTGGTCAGCTGGATCAGTGTGTTTTGATTTGGTGCATTGAAGTCATGCCAGAAAGATTTACGAATTGAACGCACATTAACAGTGTCATAAAATAAGAGTGGGAAGCTCGGGATATTTTAGCACTGTAATGTAACAATATAATATGTCAAGTTTACAGTGGCTTCATAGATGAATTAAAATCATAAAAAAGCAAAATACACCTGATGCAAATTCTTAGTTCTTCATTTTCCAGAAGTAGAGTTTAAATACCTTGCTGAATTTTTGCGTAGTTAAATAAGAGAAGGTACACCACCATTGTAACCCCTCAGGTCCTACTCACCCTGCTCTCTACGGGCCTCAAACTCGGGTCACCGTCATGGGTGTCAGTGTTCTGTCACTTCTGTTTAGTCTATTTCTTGGTTTTGTGACAGAGCCCTGACACTCCTGTTTTGTCTTGTCTGTGCGCCTTGTTTCATGTGCTTTCATGTCTTGTCTTGTTTTGTCTTTTGCTGTGTAGCACGCAGCTTGTGTACACTAGCTGTGTGCTTTCATGTTGTCATGTTTTGTGTGAACACGTGGCTTTAAGTGTGAGCACATGGCTGGTGATTTGTTTTACTGGCCATGTGCTTGTGTTTTTGTCATGTTTGGTGTGAGCACATGGCTTGTCATGTATGTTTCCTTATGCCATGTGTTCTCCTGTCGATTGTATAGCCCCTCCCATCTTGTTACCTGATTATTGATTTATTTGCCCCACCTGTCCTCCCTCGTTACCTCCTTTGTTTGTTCTCCCTATTTATTCTCCCTGTGTTTGCAGTCCTGTGCTGTTTTGTCGTTGAATGTACCTCTTGTGTCCAGTCCAGTCCAGTCCTTCTTGATTTCCCCTTCCTTTGGGGTAGTTTTTGTTTGTTCCTGTTTTATTTTTTTTATACTTAATAAAAGCCTTATTTCTCTGCACTTGAGTCCTCGCTACTTCCACTTCCACCGCCCCAAACCCTGACAATGGGAGGCAAGTGTGCTAACAATGACGCTAAAGACCTCAGTCTCTATAGCATCAGCTGCTTGTGTGCCTCTTGAGATCAGAGGAGGGAGGTTTACCTGCACAGCTCTTACTAGCTGGCCTCCGTTACATCGTCTTGCTTCAATGAAAGTGACTTGAATGCACCTGACATCTCGTAATACTAACCATCCCAGGAGGACTTGAATGCATCAATTGGTCAGCTGTTTTGAGCTTGTTTGGGAGATGTCACGCCCCTTACCATAACTGTGAGTTTTAACACTATTAACGCAACTCAACCAGGCCTCGCTCCTTTTTATATGCCTTGGGCGGGAATAATCAAAACGAGGAATTTTGTGATGTGTTCATTCCCAGAATAAAACTCAAGACTTCAATGGAGGCGTTTCAGGGAGTTCAGAAACAGTGCGCACTAATATAGAGAATAACTCCCTTTGGATTGACTTATGTGCTTTGTAACTTTGCAGACCTTTTTCATGCTCAAACAGCAACATTACATGCTAAAGAAAGTTGAACATGTAAAAAGCATAATAGGACCCCTTTAACATAATTGTTCCACATATCCTTGACTGTTGAAATAAGAAAACAGTTTGTTTTTACATTCATTAAATAAAAAGCTCATGATTTGAGTTTTCTCTCTGCAGAATGGCAGTGTTGCCCAGCAAAACCAGCTCCTTCAGAGAATGAGTGAAGTTTTGCTTTGCAGTGATGTAGATGCACTGAAGATTACCTGTTGTGTTTTGTTCAGAGATTTCCCACATGAGAGGTAAACCCAGACCAGTCATCAACACTTCACTACAGTTTCAAACATGTATTTGCAGGTCTGTAAATGTATCTTTTTTCATTGTGTGAGAGTTTTAAAACAGTGAAGTCTTCTGAATGTTTTGCAGTGAGCAGTATGTACCTGGTCTGCTGCGCTGGAAAGGGGTGTTATCAGATCAACAGGTGAGGGAAGTACTGGATGTGATCTGGGACCTGTATCCAAATCATAGAAGTCACAGTGTCACCAGCTCTTTTGGCTTTTCTTTATTTTGTGGGAAATAGCTTGCTTAAAAATAGGTGCCTCTGAACCTATCAACATCATTGGCTTGAATCAGTTTTGTAAAATTCCCCCCAACTTGCAGATCTGAAACATTATTGTTGCTCAAGGAGGTCAGATGCTGTAAACAAAAGTTTATATTTTCAAGCAAAGACATTTAGTAACACTTTATTTTGATGGTCCCCCAAAAGACGTTCGATGGACTTCAAGTAACTTTGCAAATACATGTCAACTTATTCAGTAAACCTGGTAAAAGTAAGATATGGAGAATGTTCTCCAAACATTGTGTTATTTCTGCCTTCTAGCATTCAAATCTGATCTGATGTTAATTTTTTAACAAGGTCCTAGTTCTTTTCTTTCACTAAAGGCTTTTATTATATAAGATAATATAGAGCTCATACTCAATGAGGTAAAACATTTATTTGGTTTTTTTCAGAGGCCCAAACTGAGGAAAATATATGTAATTTAGAGCAGTTGCTGATATTTATATGGTCAAAAAGTAAGATAAAATTCTGATAGCTTGTATTGTAAATCTGCCTGAAGAATTTGTAAATGGGATGAAGTGGTGTCTGCTGCTTATACAGTATGCTTGTAATGATGATTGACAGGACTGAATGTTCCTCCCGAACCTACATTTTGAACTTCATTACTTGCATTTTAACTGTAACGATAATGCTCAGCTTTTGTTTTCTATGCGTTCTGTTCCCGATTACATGTGTTCCCTTTTCTAGTTTGTCTCCATGATTTTTGATTGAGATCTCAAGTGTTCTTAGTTACCTTAATTATCCCAGTATGTATGTGTTAAAGCCCTGAGTTTCCTTCATTCTAATGTCTGGTATTGTCTATGTTAATGTGGTTGTATTTGATTTATTCTCCTGAAAAAGAGAGTGTTCCTTGTTTATTTTATTAAAGAATGTTTTGTTATCTAACTCATCCATCATGTGTTCTGTACGTTCATTACAGCCATTCCCTGACATTAACATGTTTTTTCAACAACAACAACAAAAATAATTATGTTTGGGTAATCAATAAAACTAAGTTGCTTCAGTCAAGTGTTCATATTGATACTCGGTATTACTGAACATTTAAAAGTAATTCTAATGTTTACTAGGGTGGCCCTTAAATGTACGGAAACATTTTTTTCCCGTTTTTCTGCAGCCTGACCCGCTATTTGTTCCATTTATGCTAAAAACACCCCAGAAAAAAATGGGGCAAAAATATTAATATTTAGAGGTAGCTCAAGCACATCAAAGTTCGCTGTTTTTGTAGGCAATTCTACAAGTCAGCAAAATTCTTCATTCTAAAACGTTTAGCATTGAGCATTGTATTCAATACTACACAGAGTTTGCAGAATGCATCAAATCACATAGCCTATTACTTGATCACAGTTCAATGTGAGTACTTTATTCATTATTTAACCAAATATATCTTACACAACATACATTTGACTATTGTAAGATAACTGATGATACGCATCTTTTCATTTTAGTCCAGGCAAAGTAACTAATTTTGGAGCCAAAAATGGAACTAATTGTAAAATAATTTTTTTGCAGCTTAGATCATTTCTATGAGGTGTCCAGAACAACATACTAAAAGTCCTAAGAAATCCTAGTTGAGGAAATATGTTAAATTCTCATCAATCTGAGATGTGTGCCAAGGGCCAGACAACAATAAACCCCAATGGGGTTATTTTTTTTCCTTTACTCCTATCAAAATGAAACTTTACACAATGAAAGTACCCATGAAGAGTTACATTTTTTGTATTACAAGTTTCTTTGAAAATGAATTTGAATATGCAAATGAGCTATACACTAATCGAATATAGGCTACCCAAAATACACCCGCATAGGCTTAATTTTTTCCTTTACTTCTACCACAATAAAACTTTACACAAAGTATACATGAAAAGTAACATTTTTGTTTTACAAGTTTCTTTGAAAAATCTATTTTAAAAATGCAAATGAGCTCAACACTAGGCCCAATTGACTTATGGCCAAGAAACCATGAAGTCACAAGTAGAAAAAACAGGGGCCAAATAACTAACACATTCATGTCCATTCAGTAAGTTAACCTATGAATAAACACAATACATTTGAAGTCACTTGCCACACTTACCTGGGTCACTTGCCACAAAAAGACTTATATTGACCTTAAGAATTGATTGCACAATCTTGCCTCCAGTTGCTTTCTAAATTCTTTTTTTTTTTTTTTTTTTTTGCGAACAAGCCTTACCTAATGACATTCCCCCACAGATAACATCAGAAGAAAGTCAGAATAGCCATCTTAGTCATTAGTAACGTGGTGAGATTAAATTTTGGGCTGGTAGATTTACAAATGATTGGTATTGTTGGTAAGATTACGAGATTACAGGCAGAAGTCATTCTTACCAACTAAACGATTCACTCTCACACAGAAGACAGATGAAAAACCAGATAGACACACTTTCCAGACATTACAGCTCTTTAAAATTATTTTGCCAGACACCAAAACTGCTTCTCTTTTTGTAGTTAGCAAGTATTTCAGACCAGGCGTTGATATGCTTCTACCTTCTTCTACCGCAGACATCCCAACCTACAAAAGTTCATTTGAGGGAGGCATTCCACCACATAGTTGTTGTCCCTAAAATATATAAAAGCATAATACAAATTTTCTATATGCTATAGGCCTATGCATTTATTTGTTCATAATGTTACAATTTGTAGATTACTTACCATTTATAAGCTGCTTATACTATTCATGTAAACTGCTTTTATTTATATTCCATTGCAGCTTTAAACAGGTCTAAGGAATAATATGCACATGAATGAAATGAAACTTGTTTAACTCACCCCAACATGTCTTTTACAATCATTTAACCCGCCATGGGCAATGCTGAAGTCACTGTGCAAGTCACAGCGTGCAAAGACTATCATTATGTTTTACTCTTATAAGACAGGGGTACACTTTCATGTAGTCTGCCGTAAAATGTATCTTATATTTTCGTTTTTTGCATGTTTTTTGTGGCACTCTCCCGTTGCCATGGCGCTCCTATTTCTAGATACACTGAACTGATTAATTCGGTTCGGGAGAAGAGATAAAACCCGCCCACACTGACAATTGATTGGTTGATTTACCGAAACAGGCCAATCAGATGCTCTCTATCTTACGTGCGCACACACGCACACACGCAAGGTCTCTCGCTCCCTCTCCCTCTCTGCTGTGCACGCGCGCTCGCTCTAGATTCCGGGAGATTTTAACTCATTTGCGGGTATCAGGGAGCCGCTATCAATATGCGGGAGATTCCCGGAACTTCCGGGAGACTTGGGATGTCTGTTAAAGCACTAACCAAATTTAAGACTCTAATGTCTGTTGGTTTGTCACCATGACATAATAACCCCATTTAATGGGAAAGGCTTACCATTAGCCATCAGGCTTACCTGCACATCACTTCCACATGATCTTCCGTGTTTGTGTGTTGGCTCAATACTGCTAAGGACTGCATGTTTTTCACTTTCAGTTTCACTTTCCCTGTTATAAGATATAATTTCTTGCCACTATACATTTAAAATCATAATTGTACGCTATAGCAATATTACTATTGTAGTTTGTAGCCTATCACAAACCAGTCCTGGTTTTAATTAGGATGGCACAACCAAAGAGCTGGGTTCACTTTAATTACTCTTAGTGTCAGAGCCTCCAGTTGACCCAAGGCTGAGGAATCTGTAATGTGTGAGGACAGTATGAGACTGGGTTTCACTTTCATTTCCTCTTACATTATGTCAGAACGTGCTGGTAGCCAAGGACAAGGAATCTGAGAGGAAAGCACCAAACAACCAATGCCTAAGCTGTAAATCCATTGGCTGGAATTTTTTATGAGGGAAACTCCCATAAGTGTACCTGTTTTAAGCACTGTAATCTCACCATTTACTCTGATGTATAGGCTACTGCAGAACTAGCAAGCTCTTTATTTGTCTCAGTCAAGTATGGCATTGAAGCAAACAAAATTTGGCCTATTTTGCAATAAGTTGAAGGGGAAAAAACAGGATGGAAAAGAAGAGAAACCTTTACTGAAAAACAGAGAGCAGACAGATGGTAAGGCACTCTCTTGTTAATAATAGCCATTGATTTGAAATAATCTTTGCATCTTTGCACTTGTCAGAAAAGCCATGTTTCCATGAATACTATGCAAGCATATTGTTTCATGTTTTGTATGTTTGCATGGTTTGATGAATCACATTTATGTTTAGGGTTAAACAATATTTCAAAGGGGTTACATTTCCACTTGCTTTTGGATCAGATGGCACTCATGTTTTGTTATAAAATTATACATTAAAAAGCGATTTCCTCATACAATGACTATGCTGAGAATTATTTTTAATGAATTTTAAAAATGTAAATTAATTTGGATTTTGTTTGAGGGGTTATAAGTTAACATTTAAATATCAGGGTGATTCAGCTGTCATAAAAGGCATTAAATAAATTCTTTACTCATTAAATACTCATTAATCACGCATTAAAATAAAGTCATGTGATGCAACCAATATGCAAGATAACAAACAGGAAATTACATCACAGAGAGACCCTCATGTGTCAGGCAGGGTCAACAAGTCTCTTAAAATATCAGAATTTAACCTTTTATGATAAGACAAGGTTAGTTTAGCTTGTAAAAGCCCGTTCTCATCCCAAGGCGTCATATACTGACGCTTTTGACATTTCGTCTACATCGAACGCACATGGCACCCTTTAGCGTCAATATGAGGCGCAGATAGATATGGGCCAGAAGGCGCCTCCTAGCGGTCTAACCCTAACCCTACACTAGACCTAAACCTACCCATAACCGAACAAAGCTCTGTGCGTGTCATATTGACGCTAAAGGGTGCCATGTGCGTTCGATGTAGACGAAATGCGTTGTAAAATGTCATGTGGTGTGACTCCCCAAATACTAAATGATAATCATTACTGATTAATTCATGATCTTTGAAATAATGTTCAAGATGTGTACATTCAAGAGTGTAAGGAAGACTTTTTATTTGATGGTTGCACCACATGACATCAATTTACACTTTTCTTGAAAATAATATACATGTTTTCAAAACATATGAAACCAAAATGAATGCAAAGATTACATTTCTAAGATCTTGGAACATCTTTATATCTTACACAGCTTTACATTTTTCTTTATCGTGCACAGTCTTATTTGTCACTGCTTTTAACAGGGGAACAGACCATTGAATACATGGAAAGGTCAGATCAGTCTGGAGGAGTGCATCTTGATCTAATCGGTCCAGATGTTGAAGTGTGTGGCAAGAAAATACTCGATATTCTCAGAACGATTCTGAGTGAACAATCAAACTCTGAGGACCTTGACAAGGCAGCTGAGGTGTTGAAAAGATGGAGCAAACTGAACGGTGTTACCATAGACAAGAAAGAAGGCAGCTTCCCTCAAAACTGGCTCTGTGAGTATCTTCAAGAAATAGATCAGTTTGTGGAAAACCACATTCCCACACTGCCAGTAGAGGGACCACAAGGATCTCAGTTAGAGCAGTTACAGCACTTTCTAAAGAGCACACAGAGCATGATATGCTATGAGGTGCTTCGATTAACACCTGTACTGGAAGATACTGGGCTGCTAGATCATCTGACTGACAGTTACAGCCGTCACCTCTTTCCCAAGTTGGACCTGCTCCTAAACAGAGATCTGTCTGTGAATGAGACCTTCTGCCTTTTACAGTGGGTAAAAGATGTTTTCTTCAGGTATGAAGTTGATTGTTGTTTACTTTTCCATACATCTGCTTGTAATAAAAAAATTAAGCATGAGCTGTTGATGAATATATGAACTCATTTATGTTACAGTCCAGATTCGCAGCATGTCTTCAGAGTATATGACCTTCTGCTGTTGACGGGATGGTTTGAGAAAGCAAAAAAGAAACTACTGGCAATATTAAAGGTCATAATATGCTCCTTTAATTGTTAAAAGCATTATCAATGTATTAGGCTAACAAGAAGGAAGCAAAATATTTAGGAAGGACATAAAACATGTGTCTCTGTCCCATTTTAAATGCCACAGAATGACGTCTCTAAGACTCTACAGAACATCCTGCACTATGATGAGCAACATGGACATAATGAGGAATTGATGGACGAAGAAAGTTTCATCAGAGTGCACATAGATGTCACTCAGGTAGAGAAAATAATGCACAATCCTTCAAAAAGGGATTTTTATGGTTTCTAAATATGCATTGCACACTTATTCTATGTTGTTATGTCTTTTCAGTATCTGAATGCTGTTCTTACAAATTCTGAAGCATTTAGTAAGACCCTCATGTGTACGGCACAAAAGCTCTGTCTCAAAGAGCTTCATCGTTTTGTTCAAAGGTAAGTGTCTAAAATGTGTTTGTCTTCATATTATTAAAGTATTTATTTATTCTTCATACCAAAATACCGAAATAATATGAACATTAATATGAACTTTTACTTGTTCATATGTTTTCTAGGTATGTGGATGCAGAGAAAAAACACCTAAAAGATTGGCAACCCTTGAACACAAACTCTGTGTACCTATTTCGGGTCATCAGCACCTGTAGGCAACTCAGGTGAGTTTTACTTTTAATGATAAATACAATAATGACTTTATATATGACTCAAAACCTGTCCAGTTTTATGTCTTTATATGCATAATGTTCTGATTCATCCTTATATTCATACACAGGCAACCACAGAACTGTAGTTTTATGCTTATGTTTATTTTGCTGTATAGATTTTTTGCTCCCCAACTCAACAATCCAGATATAAACAACAGCAAGGATCTCTTAAACATCTGCAGCATATTAACGGAGCTGGAAGATCACGTTTTGTCTATTGCACAAAAGATGATGAAACACTTAGCACAGGTATGTCATTATTTCATCATCAACAGTTTATGGAAGGAAAGTTGGGGGATTTCCCAAATGAACAGAATTCCTAACTTGGAATGTCCCAGAAATTTTGAAATTATTTTTTGTTTGCTTACATAGTTTGCTTACATTGCAACAATGAGGCAATAACACTTTATAATAAGGTTAAATGTGTTTAGTATGCATTAGACTTCATGAACTAACAATGAACAATGCTTTTCAAGCATTTCAATCATGATTTTACAGTAAACAATAGTGTAAATTTATAAATTGACATGAACCTAGAGTATAATTATGGAAATAATTTGGAAATTACTATAGTTTCTCTGTAAATATACATTTCCAGGACAGTTTAAGACGTTATTTCAAAAAGGATTGTGAGAAAATTCATAACCTGACAGAGGCAATCCAAAAGCAGTGTGCATCTCTGCCTCAGAATGACGTGGGAAAGGAGATTCGAGAGGTTGGTTCTGTACTCATAAACTCACTCACTCAAACTTAATTCTTCAACAACAGAACTTTAACTTTACATAACTCTTTCACACTTATTTTCTGCTGCTCTGCCCCACTTTCTTTCTGATAGATCTTTGTGATTGTCGCCTACGACTGTGTTTCACGCGTGTATCTGAATTGCCTGATGAAGAGCAAGATCAAGCGGCTTGAAAAGAGATGGGGAAATGTCGGAGAAAAGATGAGAGAGGACGCTCTCAATTTTCACAACACATTCACTGAACTGGTAAAAAAACAACAACACTTTTTTAATTTTTTAGGGATAATAATTTTTGATTTTCCTGTTGCAGAAATTTAACTCATAGTGGTGGTCCAAAGGCCCAGTTAATGTATGTTCAAGTTACAATTGGTACATGAGTAAAAACAACATAGTTTGAGAGACCTGATATCAACCACTGCTTATTGAAGCAAATTATGCAATTCAAAATAAATTATCCAGTACTTCACGAGTTCCTTTGCCCATATAATCTTTAAGCTAATAAGGTTAAGCGTATTTGGCTTGCTGTCCGCAGTGGAGGGGTATCGAGGAAGCAGCTTCAACTCGAGCTTAGATATATCCCCCAGTAGGACTAATGCTTGGATGATGAGTATGGTAGCAAGATGCCTAAATTATATTGGCTACTGCTGTAGCAGCAGCATCAGCAGCAATAACCAGCAGCAGCAGCATAGCAGATCTATTCTGCCAAGACCAAACATATTAACAGTGTCAAATCCATTACATGCGAAACACTTCGAGAGTTGTCATGACGGAAATATCTCCATGTGTGTATCATGAGGCTATGCAGAGATTAGATCTAAAACAACGCGCTTATGCTGCGCTCACGCCATGTCGTAATTAATTAAGAGATGACAACCCGTGTGACGTTCTACTTTGAGCTATTCTCTCCGAAATTGTCTACCCTAGTTTTAATGTCTTTAAGAAACTGAATTAAAAAGAACTTTGACAGTGACGATCATAATCCCCAAGAGTATGACTCATGTGCACATTAGCCACAGCATCAACACAATGCAGTATTTTCATAGACAATGTATCTATTTCCTGCAGAGTGGCAGTGATGACCATGGGAACCAGCTCCTTCAGAGACTGAGTGAAGTTGTGCTTTGCAATGATGTAAATGCACTGAAGGTTACCTGTTGTGAATTTCCCCAAACATTCCAAAAGGACAGGTAAACTCAGCCAATAACACTCGACTGTCTTTGAATAACATTTGTGATATTCAAACATGTAATTACAGGTCTGGAAATGTAGGTTTTATTGATATTTGTAAGAGTATTTGTGTGTAAATGAGTACTTTTGTTTTCATCAGAAAGTCTTCTGAATGTTTTGCAGTGAGCATTATGTACCTGGTCTGCTGCGCTGGAAGGGGGCATCAGAACGACAGGTGAGGGAAGTACTGGATGTGATCCGGGACCTTCCCCGGGATACAAATCCTAGATGTGTCACCAGTCATTTCCTGAAGGGCCTTTGCTGTTGTCTTTGATATGAATAACACCATGAGCCAGACTCATAAAACCTTTGTTTACAAGTGTTTACATGGCATGACTTTCTTTCTTGACATTCAGTTTGACACATTTATTTAAATATTACATTTAAAGTATTATTTATATATTTAAATTTTAGTATTATTTGTTAAAAAATAATAATATTTTTCTTCAAAAATGCCATCTTTTTGTGTCAAATGACCTTTTGTTTTTACTTGAAATAATGTATTTAAAGAGCATTTGGGTGTTTGCAAAAAGCGATAGCGTGTTTTGTTGGCAGAAAAGGACAATTCTGCAGTAGCAGTCTGGAAGCCACGGAATAAAATAACAAAAATAGAGTTTATGTTAATTCTGACTTCTATAATTCTGACTTTTTTTTCTTGCAGTTTTGAGTTTATATCTTACAATTCTGAGAAGAAAATTCAGAATTGTGAGATATTCCTCATTCTGTCTTTTTTCCTCAGAATTGTGATATAAACTCACAAATGTGAGTTATAAAGTCAAATTTGGAGATAAAATTATTATAAGTTTGAATGTTATCTATGCTGCGTATATATGTAGAGCTATTGTTTACATCAAATTTGTGCTTTAGTAATAGACCAATCATTGCAGGTTTCATCAGTCCAGTTTGTGGCTTGTAACCATAAAAGACTCCGTTTAGCATCAAGTGCATATTTTGACAATGATATTTTTTGCATTCCGGTTCATCCAAAATCCAAAAGCACAAGACATTTTTCTGTGGATTTTGCCCGTTTCCCTCCACTTGTTACCACTGTTATTCTGTCATCACAATGTGCTCGCAACTGCAGCTGACGTAACTAATGCCTGTGACCAAGTGGTCTTTTGGAACACTGGAAAAGAAATAGCTTTTTTTGATACTCAGTGTCTTTTATATAATACATTTTTGTTAATTAAAGAAATATATATTTAAAAATGTTATTGTAAAATTATTTATTATTTATATTGGTTGCATTTTGGTATTTATTCTAATGTAAATTACATTTCAAAATAGGATGCAATGCATTTTTTTTTTATTCATTTGGGAGATGTTTTTATCCAAAGTGACTTATAAATGTGGTACATCATAAGAAATTGATCATACAAGAATCAGCAATACTGTATAACAAGTATACAATGAATGCCTTTGGTACCTCAATAAAGACATAAATGACCCTTTTTTGATTCTTTAATGTCTTTTTTTCTGACAAAATTTTCACAGAGTATTGATGTTTGGTTGTCTCATAACTTCATGGTTTATTTGCATTGTGTGTGTATGGCTGATTGACAGTTCATTTCCAAGGATAGGAAGCAGGAGGTAAAAATAAGTACACTAAAACCACATCCTGTGTTCCTGTAGAGGAAACGGCTTGTCGGGAAATCTTTCAGGAACTACACATCCATTGTGACAGCAGATGTGTTTCCTAACTTCACCGGTAACTTGGAATAGTTTACTACTTGACACTTTCACACCATATCCTGTTTGTATACGTCTGTTACGGAAATTCTCATAATCCATAATTATCACACATAGCGGCAAAGAAACAATTAGGATGTGTCTACTGGAATTATTTGATACTGATATAGAGACAATTACCATAAATTCTCTTAGGTTTATTGTTCACAAACCACATTACAATGAGAAACTGGAAAGGGAGGGTATTGTTAAGAACAAAGATGAATATTAAAGTTTAAAATTAGATCCAACTAATTTTGACAATCATCCTATTTCTAACTACCTGTTTATTTTTAAAATAGTAGAAAAGAGTGTAGCTGCACAGGTCTCGCAATAATTTGTTTGAAAAACTTCAATCTGGATTCCATCCATTTCATAGCACAGAAACCGTGCTGGTCAAAGTTACTAACAATCTGCAACTGACTTTACTTATTTTGCTCGATCTGAGTGCGACCTGGTGTCCCCCAAGGCTCAGTCTTGGGCCCTCTTTTATTTATTATTTATTTACTGCCCCTTGGACATATTTTTAGGAAGTGCGGTATTAATTTCCACTGCTGTGCTGACAAAACCCAGCATGTCTTCCATGCCTACTTCTGTTTTTTCTCCACTTTCTCTGTCTAGCTGCTTAGTTGAAATTAAAATCTGGTTTTCATCAAATTTCTTTAAACTTAATTGTGGTAAAACTGAAATTCTGGTATATCCTGGTAGGTACAAAATCTACTCTGCCAAAATCGGAGAGCTTCTCTGTGACTATTGACCAGTCCATAGTTTTTCTATCCACGCAGGTTAAATGTATTATTATTATTAAAGGAATAACACAAAATATATAAATGGTGATGAAGACTAAAAAAAAATTTTTTAGTATTATTTTTCTTTATTCATTTACATAATAATTTCATCATGTATTTTGTGAAGTCAGAGTATGTTGTACATGTGTGCTTATGAGAGATCTGGGATGAGCTATATTTTGCTTAGAGGTATGTGTACATGTTCACTGAGCAGAGATGTTCCACTGTTGATGATACTTGTTCTTTACAAGGAAAGGAATGTTTGAACTGATGCAAATGTACCAGAGGGATAGTGGATTGTACCATGTGTAAACATGAGGTATACATTCCATTTTAAAACATAAGCAACATGTTTTTCTACCTTACAAGGCAGTTATAAAGTCTCTCTGTGATGTATAGCTCAATCTTACTGTACCACACCAGAGAAACATAAAGGCGTGATGGGGTGAGAGGAAGGATAAATAGAGGCATGAGGGGGTAAAGGAGGAGAAACCCAGAGAAACCATTTACAGCTGGCATGATGAGGGAATAGAGAAATGGGGAACAGAGAAATCTGGAATGAAGACCTCATCACCTATAGCCTTATTCTGCTATGCCTGTTTCTCTCTGTCTGACATGTATACAAATAATACATTTTTCTTGGCAAGATAACTGGTATCTGGTCCCTTGAATCAAATAATAACGGGGAAAAAGCTTAATTCCAAGTCTACAGGTGATTTGCCACTTTATTTCACAAAGAATTACAGTATGTACAAAATGTTTGGATGAGCACAAGCAATTCTACAAAAGCAATGTTCAAATGTTATGAAGCAAAATTCATTTAATCCTCACTATGGAAAAGAAGCTCCTGCTAAACTGGAGCGAGTCGCTCTTTTCTTTGATCTGATCTTGGCAAGTGACGCTCTCCCGGATCGTCCTGCGGTCTAATGTAGAAAGATTTCCTTTGAGTTTCAGCCAAGCAGAAATATGACGGTCACTGTAAAAACAAAGAGACATGAGGAAAGTGCAACAGTCGTTCTTGCCAGAATAACTCCACAGCAGAATCCACTATACCTGAGATCAGGGTAAACGCTCATCAGATTTACCAGCTCTAACTTTATACTGTCTGGATCCTGTAATTTCAGCAGTTCCGCTAATTTGGGAAGAATGTCTTTCAACCAATCCATGTTTGATCCCTGGAAATAATGAATTGATAAGGACGAGGAAAATTAGACAATGCCATGTTACAAAAGGGATCATTATATTTGTTTATTAGGAAATAGGTTCTGTGGTTTCTTCATATTAAACTTGTATTTTAACAAAAAAATACAAACTTAACCTTTATTTAGGATGTGTTTTTTTCTGTATGTGTACTTACAGCTGCAGTCAGGCATGTATGTATGCGTTCACTGTGTAAGCACAGTTCTGATGCTGCCATCTGTTGCTGATCTTTATTTGAAAATGTGATCTTGTGCTTCATCATTTTCCGTACATATTCAGCAAGAAACTCCTTATGCATCCCACCCAGTAGCTCCTAGTCATCAAATCAATCAATCAATCAATCAATCAATCAATCAATCAATCAATCAATCAATCAATCAATCAACCAATCATGGACCAATTAAATATAAAGCAAATAAAGAAGTCAATCTTTTGGTTGGTCTGTATGTTTATACCTGGCAACACATTTTGTCCAAGTTGTTGAATTTCTGAATATGTCTGACCAGCTTTGCAAGCAGCTCTTCGCATATGCCGTGACTATCCTTGAGCCACTCGTAGGAACCCACCTTCCTGTACAAATCCTGCAGGAACAGATATATTGACACACATTTATTTTAATGCATATAGAAACAAACATGCAGAATCTGGTCATGATGTGGGCTTGCTTGATCAATTATTTATGCATTCCTCTCATATGAACTAGACAAGCAGTTAATAAAAGGAAATCGTCCGGCTTGTTATACAACTGAAGAATGAGGAAACGACAGCCAACTGCTCACATTAATGTATTCACTGCCAAGATAAACCACCTCAATGGGTTTTTGAAAACAATTAAAGTTTATTTTGTTGATCTAGTAGTCTAAGGTCTGGTTCATTTAAAAGTCATTATTCAATTTACTATTTTAAAACATGTACATACATAGAGCCAGAGGTGTGAAAATATGAAGTTCAGCAGTTACATTTTTTGTTAAAATGTTTTACAAGGATATGTGTTAAATTGATCAAAAGTGGCAGTAAATGTATTTACATTTATAATGTTATAAAATATTTCTATTACAAATAAATAAATCTTTTGAACTGTCTATTAATCAAAGAATCCTAAAAAAAAGCAAAAAAAAATAAAAAATGTTTTCAACATTGATAATAATAAGATTCTTGAGCAGCAAATGATTAGAAGCATATTAGAATGATTTCTGAAGGATGATCATGTGAAGAATCATTTAGTTTGTCCACATTATTGTTCTCAGAACTTCATATTCATGTTTCAAACATAAGGTTGTAAGGATTTAAACTCTGGATATTGTAGATTATAAGCAAATAATGTCCTGCTTTGTTGTTGTAGGATTTACTGCATTAATGTTGAAAAGTCTGACAGAGCATTGGCAAAAACAGGGCTTTTTTTTTTATTATTACATAAAAGTGAAAGAAACAAAATTTTGCTTTTACCTTAAGTTCCTTGTGCATATTAGAAGTAAAGTAATGTTGGCTTCTTTCTGTCATGGTAGTCAATAAAGACAGACAATCTGTTTTGACTTCTTCAGGGAACAAATGTGCATTCTTTGTAATATAGTCCCTGCGGGGAAAAAAGAAACTCTCAATACAAATTCAAAAAAGTAAATATGATATTTCAACTGAATATAAGCGAAACCCACCTGCACTGTATGAGAAATGATAGGTTGACCATCAAAACAGCCTCAGTGTTGGTCTGCCTGCTTTTGATGACCTTTGCATGAAATATTTCATAGCTGTAGGAATGGAAATTGAGTTAATGAATCATCTGTGTAAAATATATAGAAGTACACAAATACAAGAGCAGGAAGGCTCAAAAAGAATGTTGTTGGTATTTTCAGAAATAAATATAAAACAAATGATTCAGCTTATGATTACTCACTCTTTCAGAAAATCGCTCATCTGGCATGTGATATTCCTCGCTTTTGTTTCATCGCCTAGCATCTTTTGAGTATTGTCAACATGTCCATGAAAGCACTAGGAAAAAGGGAAGGGGAATTGAAAAAAAAATATGTTCCTCCAAAAATCCATTATTTGATGAAGGGAAAGAATTGCTAGTTACGTTTCCTCTTTTTCATTACCTGGATCACATCAATGGCCTGAAGACAGCAATACACCTGGTCCCTCAGTTGTGGAAGTGCTCCCTCCTTCCAGGCTGTTTCTTCTCTGTCCAGAATTTTGCAGAGGTGTGTGCTCATTTCCCTCTAGTGAACAATAATGGATCAAATTAAAACTTAATCTTTGTCCTTTATTATATATTTGAATGAGGGGTTTGTTCATATGACATACGCCTGATTAATATAAAATCTTATTCCGGAAATTTTGGTGATTTTTCCAATTTATGGAAAAAGAGATTTCCCGAAAAATCCCCTCTTTAAAAACATTTGACTGTGAAACAAGAACAAGTATTTTGAACCTGGCTTTATCCAATGGAATTGTATGCAAATGTGTGCATTTTTAATTAGGGAATGCCTTGTTTGAGGATAACATTATAGAAAACTTAATACAAAATTGGGGAAGTAAGACATTATCTATTAGTTCAAAATTGTGCCTTGTTCACTTGTGGTGTCTTGCCTAGAAAACAGATGTGTTTAAAAACATTAAATGTATCATAAAGCATCAAACCTTCTCGTTGGTCAAAAACTGCTGTTCCAGTGGTGTAATCATGTCTTCAGGAAGCAGTGGATCAAGCTTTGTGTGATCGATCACCTCTTTTATCTTTATGGTATTTAAAATACTGTGAACAAAGAAAGACCAAATATAAGTTTGCCTCAAAACCCAGAGAAAAAAACAAAACATTTAAAAGGGATAGTTCACCACAAAAATTAACATTCTGTCATCATTTACTCGCCTGACTTACCTGTCGTTCCAAACCTGTATGACTTTCTCTCAACTGTTTTTGGCCCAACAATGAAAGTCAATGGAGTCCAAAAAAAAAACAACAACAAAAAAAACCACTGGACCCCATTGACTTTCATTATGGCGGAAAAAAAATAGGCATTTTTCAAAATATCTTCTCAGATTTGAAATAATCGACATGATAGTGAGTAAATGATGACAGAATATAAATGTGTGGGTGAACTATCCCTTTAAATCTCTTTAATATCAAATGACTATAGACCAAATTATCTGTATTTTAATAATGGTCTAATTTGTCTCCATTTCTATTTCTAACTAAATTAGAATCTTAGTATCTGATTTAAAGTAAATACATAAATGAACTGAGATCTGCAAAAAGTCTCCTGAGCTTTAAAAGAGCAACTTCTGAGCAAGGATTAGAATAGAATGAAATTAGATTAGATTAGATTAGATTAGATTAGATTAGATTAGATTAGATTAGATTAGATTAGATTAGGATAGATAGATAGATAGATAGATAGATGATTAGATTAGATTAGATTAGATTAGGATAGATAGATGATTAGATTAGATTAGGATAGATAGATAGATGATTAGATTAGATTAGATTAGATTAAGATAGATAGATAGATAGATAGATAGATAGATAGATAGATAGATAGATAGATAGATAGATAGATAGATAGATAGATAGATAGATAGATGAGAAAATGTTCATATTATGAGAAGAAAACAGTCTAGTGTCATTTGCTTGACTTACTTGGGGTACTCCAGGTTCACCCACTGCAATAACAGAACACAGTCCTCATCACACAGTGTGTACTCCGCGACTTCTCTCAGCTTGGCACTGAAGATGTTATGGTATAGTGTGGCATAAAACTGGCACACATTCTCGTGTTCTGGGTAGCAGCTGCGCACCCAAGTCACAACTTTCAGCAGGTCTCCTTTCAGTTGTTTTGCTTTGCTAGTGATCGATTGCTGCATGGAGGAATGTATCTCAACGCTGGAGTCTAACTCTGCTTCTTCCATCCGCCTGTGAACAAGTCGCTCAAGCAGAGCCTCGTGGTTCTGTTTACACCGCCTCGGCCTCCATGGTGGGCGTTCATTTTTTTGAAACCCTTCCCAGCGTGTGTCTTGCTCCTCCTCCTTCAGAACAGCTTGGACTGCATCTTTCAGTACCTCCTGCTCCTCAGCACTCTGGAGGTCGAGGGAGTTTTCCAGTGTCCGCATCACCAACTCAATCAGGTCCTCATAGTCTTTTGCTAGTCTAGCCTCTGAATCTTCCTCTTCCTCCACCAGCTTCCTCTTGGATCCGATCCCTTCCTGTTTCAACGCAAACAGACGGTCTTCTCGGATAATCAGTTGTTTCCCTGCGTCCACAAAGCGACGTGCTTGTAGATCCTGCTTAAAAGTCGGGACCTCTGTAGAGCACAGAAAAAAGGATGCTTAAAAAGGACTGTTCTTTCAAGCAAGGTTGCATTTTATCCTTTTAAAAAGCGTTCAAATGCATGATGCATAGAAAAAAAAAGCAAGATTTATGTATATATTAAAGCAGAACACCATGTATAGCCTAGTTCTGAGATATGATCTTATTTGTGATGCACTTTAATACTGTAAAAAGCTTAATTGTTATATATAATCTTTGTTTCCATCTTTTGAACTTCACACAATCATTTCATCACAATAAATGATATCACAAGTGTGATTTTCTTGATTAATAATTTAGGTAACACTTTATTTTGCAATGTCCTTGTTATATGTTACATGTACAGTAATTACAATAAATTGTGCTTTTCATGCAACTAGCCTAAACCACACCCTAACCCTATAGTAAATATATTATTAATACTCATTATTACTCATTATCATTATTATTAAATGTATAATTACACTGTAACACGGACACCTTAAAATAAAGTGTAAACATAACTAGTAACCTAACTATAACAGCACATTGATTTTACTTAAATATAAATATTTTTACCAATAACATACATTTAAAATAGCCTATAATTACACTTAAGTTTTTCCTTTTAGTGGTTTTAAATGATAATTTTAATAAAATATCGGAAAAAAATTCATAACAAAATCTTTAATGTTATTTTTGTTTCTTTCTGTAAAATGTAGAATGTCAATGCAGATCTTTATAAACAAAATGACTCTGAGAATAGCTATATCCAATTACAAAATGCTAAAATATGATTGTTAACTGAACATAGTTTACAGGAGACCTGATGAGCATCTAGAACTCTTCCTACCTGGAGTATCCTTCTTTTTGTTATTCCGTTTAAAAAATGGTAGCTTTACGAGATTTTTTGCCATCTCTTCTGATGAAGAAAAAACAAATATCGTGATATCAGTTGTGCAAGAAAAAAAACTGAATTTCAATTCTATCTTTTTTCATTCATCTAGAACTGTTTGTGGATATAACGGACCCAGTTTAAGGCTATATAGTCTTCATCCGTGGGTGGGCGGAGCATCTTACAACATCACAGTTATTCCCAATGGAGCGCTTCACTGATCTGTAGCGGGCAAGACAAGCCTATATAGTAGGCTACAGTGAGAAAAATAAACAGATACAATCAGCAAGATAGAAATAAACAAAGACATTAGGGAACTCGGTGGAAAAATCCCAATATTTGTATAGTCTACATTAATTCCTGAGTGATGTCCGTTTTTCTTCTTGATTTAGATTAAATCGTGATTTCAAATAGTTTATAATAATTTATAACTATAACATGGACATTCTGCTATATACACGATATCATGCTGTAAAAATATACTGTTGTATTTACGTAAAAAATCCAGCAGTTTTTTTTTTTTTTTTTTTTTTTTTTTTTTTTTGCCAGAGAATCACCGTAAAAATACTGTGACATTGTTTCAGGTTGGCAACGGAATGTTATATTGGTACCTGATTATTATACAACTTATAACTGTATATTTAATTTAAATGAAGTTAGGCTATCCCAGGCTACTCGAACTAAAATGTACTGATAATCACTAATAATATGATAAATCAGAGTTCACGCTAACAACAGCACGCGTGTATAAACGGTGAACAAAACATCATCATGTGAGATTTTAAACATAGAATGTTTCATATTTCACCAATTAGACTGTGTCAAAGTTTAAGTATGGAATGTTTCTTTACTGATATTTACTGAGATGAATGAATGAAAATAAAAAGTCTCTTGACACCCTTATTGATAAATAATTAAAATACTGGCACCTACAACCATTTTTTTTTTTTACAGTCTATGCCTCAACCACATTTCCATAGCTAAATTCAAATACTTCTTGTATACTTTTCTCTTCTAATTTTAGTTTATGATATTGCAGTACTGAAAGTATTGTTGCTTCATTATAAGGATAAAAGTGCCTGCTAATGTAAATGTGAAACCCTTCTTCTTTTATAAATGTAACAGTGTTTTGATGGTGGGCAGGTTTCCTGTCATCTGTCTTATAGCCTAAATTTTTATTGTTTTATTAAACATTATGATATTAGTATATTCTTGCAAGACCTTTCAGGATCAGCGAGCCTCATTACTGAACACATCCACACATTTCCCTTTCTATGACTAACCCTGCCCTTTCCTTTTGGTAATCGGGAATATCTGGAATTGGTAGCCTACTGGAAGTCTGGAGCACTGCTTTATAGGAAAATCCCAGTGAAGGGAAAGTACACTCCCCTTCTGACACTGTTCGCTTACCTAAGCCAAAACAATGAGTAATTTCGGACTGGAAAAAGTATTAATTAAATTCTTGACCCAGTGTTATCTCTTATAGCATGACTTTGACCCGGCTCGGACAGCTAAAAACAACAACAATTTATCAACCAGAATTGTGAAATGATGTTAGGGAGGACATACTGTATAGTGGGCTGATATTGAGTAAAGAGATTTGCCATTATATTTCATTATTGACGTTTTTGTGCTCTGCTACTATAGATGAGATTTTCATTCTCATATGCATCAGACAATATATGTGTCGCAAAACCCTTTAGTATGTTTTAGGAATGACTTTTATGCATATCTTTTCTGTAACTATTAGTGAAAGCAACGGTGGCCGAGGGTGCTCAATGCGCTGCGACTGAAGAAAACACATGCAAACAGAAAAAACACCTGCAAATTAAGAAAACATCTTCATCAGTTTTACAACACACGTGTGCTCCAAATACTCACAACTCAACCAAATACAGAAAGGTGCTGCAAAGCACAGACCACAACGGAAATGTTTCCAGGACACCCTAATAAGTGACGAACCCGGCTGTGACATGCTTATTGCTTAGTCTACTTTTTTTTTTCTTTTCTTACAAAATCATGACATGTTTATGACATACAACTTTGTATACAAAAATTATTATTATTTTTTTTTTAAAGATACAGAAAAAGAACATGAGGGTATATTTATCTATACATCAGTTACTGTACAATTTTTGTCATGTTATGTTTAAATAAGTTTCATAGGTAAGAAATCCAAAGATGAGACGGCAAGTTTTAAAGTTGAGACACTCACACATAGATGTATAACGCATATTTAAAAAATATATTTTTTTTAATAAAATGTATATATATTTATTTGCAACAGTTCTGTTAACAGCAATAATAAGACATTTCTGGTAATAACAGCTATTCTGGCAGCATACCTGCCCTGGCAGCATACCTGTAACACACTAAGGTGTTACGACTCAACGCCTGTGAAGAGACGACTCAACGCTGGCGATATGTTATGCCCTAAATTAATACATGATTAACTAACTGTATTTTTCTATGTACATTTCTGAAATGCACTTTCTGTAAAGCTGCTTTGAAACAATATGTATTGTGAAAAGCGCTATACAAATAAATTTGAATTGAATTGAATTGAACTAATGTAAACTACTAAACCCATAGCATTTACTTGAGCTTATGGTTGTCTTCAGAAGTGGGAAAGTCCTAGTTCCTATCAGAAGGAAATTTGAACTGGAATACCCCCTCAAGTCAGAGTTGTGCAACACCCCACGACTTCAGAATCCAATATGGCTGCTCAGTGCATTCCCCATAGTGAAACAGTAGTACTGGTAATATAATGTTTTTTATTACTTCTGTTTGTCTGTCTCTCAATAAACTCAGTGCTGCACTCAGAAGGGTACTATCCAACCTCTATTTGTGGACATGATACTTCGGCATTATCTGTGCAAAATAACCCTTTTTAATGTGTTTGTATTGTGAAAGAGAGAGCAAAACAAAGGTTTGCCTGGACGTGGTCATGTTAGTTTTCTAATAGTTTTCTAAATGTGTACTGGAATGTGGTCCCCAACCACAACTGACCAACTGACAATATTGATGAACACACAAAAAAAGCACTCATGATGATGTATGAATCATAAATGTAATCATAATAAAAACATAAACACTAGGGAATACACTTGATTTATTTGCACTTCATTATTTGCATTTTCATTTTTCCAGTGTCAATTTAGTGTAAATGTGTAATTTATTTCGCCACTATGGCCTATTTAATGTCCTATTTTCTTAATTATATTGTATTTTGCACTACACTTGCACTTTGTATATGGATTGGTTTATTGATTGTATGTTTATGTATTTCCATGTGTAACTCTGTGTTGTTGTTTTTGTCGCACTGTTTTGCTTTGTCTTGGCCAGGTCGCAGTTGTAAATGAGAACTTGTTCTCATCTGATTTACCTGGTTAAACAAAGGTGAAATAAATAAATAAATATATGTGTATATGTATGCCTTTTTTATGAAATATGAAAAATGTAGTTATTAATAGTGTATATACTTTTTACAAATAAATGTGTTGTTTGCATGCATTCAGTATTGCACATCTGGAGATGATGTAGAAAAAAGGGAAGTGAAATAAGGAACATGATATCTCAAAATTTAGTAAAGCCACAACATTTTAAGATAGACATGTGAAACATGTCTTGTGAAAGCTGTCGTTTGACATTAGTGTTACTTTAGCTGTTACTATAAACACAAACCTGACCAGAAACAATGACTTGTTAAAAGAATTCATTTAAATTCATTCAATATTTGACCATTTACTCGCCTTTGTGTTGTTCCAAACCGATATGACATCCTTTCTTCTGTGGAGACATTTGAGGATTCTCAAAGCTGTTTTTCTGTACAGTGAAAGTGGATGGGGATCAGGTACAGATTTGGTCTTCATTCAATTTCACTGTATGAAAAAAAATATTTTGGATATACTTCTGTATGATTTATGACAGCTTGATGCATATTTCAAAACAAGTCAAGTCAAGTCATCTTTATTTATATAGCGCTTTTAACAATGTAGATTGTTCCAAAGCGGCTTTACAGTGATAATAGGAAATTAAAGTAACAGAGATTGTTTTGGCTTTATAGCAGCTCTAGAATAAAGTTATTGTCCAGCTAAAGTTAGTTTTGATTGATTCACTTCCGTCGCAACGATCATTAGTTATTAACTTAGGGGCCTCTAACACTACACCGTTTTAACAGAAAACTCTTAAGTTCTCTCTGCGCAAACTTTAAAAACACAAACCTGTGAGAACGCTGATGGCGTGCACATGCGTATTACGAGTTCAGTCTAGGTATGTGCATTTGAATATATGTGCGCAGGCGTGTAGTCCTTCCCTACAAACCAACCCTCAACAAACTACCTGTTTGGCCTTAAAAATTATAATACAGAATTTTTATTGCTTCCGCGCAGCCACGCGAACCGGAATTATCCCGACAACGCTTTATCTGTAGAGAGGTAAAGGGAGGGGAGGAAGGCCTTCACAGGGGAGAGACTAGTTGACACTTCAAGACTGCGTTGTCGTTGTGTTCAGGCGCAGGTCCTTCATCAGATCTGGATACGGCCTGGATCCGGCGGACTGCGGAAAAACTCGGGATAAACAGAGAGACTAATATTAGCATAGACACCATTCTTCTTATGATGTAACAAGTACATCAGGATTTATGGGGTGTGTTCCCGGTTCCAGCTGACCTAAACTATGCAGCCTAACATTGAATTCTAGAAGTCTATAATGTGTTATGTGTATAGGTCAAAGAGATGTGTTTTTAGTCTAGCTTTGAACTGTCATGAACGCATGAACTAATTGTTCCACATTTAGCAATGAGAGCATATGGCGTAATTTAGATGTATTTTTAAGATGGAAAAATGTGGTTTTACAGATACTGACACGTGTCAAATGAAAGATTGGTATCAAAGAGCACACCCAGGTTCCTAACCGACGACGAAGACTTAACAGAGCAGCCATCAAGTGTTAGACAGTATTCTAGGTTATTACGTGAGGAAGTTTTTTGTCCAATAATTAGAATCTCTGTTTTTTCAGAATTAAGTAGTAGGAAATTACGAGTCATCCAATTTTTTAAATCAGCTATGCATTCCGTTAATTTTGTGAATTGGTAGTTTTCGTTAGGTTGTGAAGAAATATAGAGCTGAGTATCATCAGCATAACAGTGAAAACTAATGCCATGCTTCCTAATGATATCTCCTAAATGATATGGCCTGTATAAAAACACTCTCTCTTTTTCTTTGGGGGTGGAAAAAATACAATGTCATGGTCTAAAATCGAATGGTTATGAAACTGCCTGGAAAAAATTTAAATGTTCAAGTTTCACAAGACTGGTCAAGCATAAGCATTCAGCGTCTGTGTCTGTATTTGACTATGAGTCAATATTCAAATGTTTGTAGTTGTCATGGTTTCACCATGCTCTTCCTGACCATCTTCTTTCTACTCGCTCTTCCTGGATTCAAATCACCAGCATTTGGATTTTTATAACTCATCCGTTTAAATTATATTAAGCCTTAAAGTTCTGCATAATTAAGAGCATGGCCACTTGAGTGACAGGTGGATTACCGCTGCTGTCACTATTAGCCGTTTGTCTGCTGTCTGTTAGCCGTCAGTCACCTCAGCTAATTCCAGCTGCTGAACTTGCCATCTCTGCCATGTTTGTGCTTTTTTTTTGGGATTATTTCATACAATTTAATACACGCATCGGCATTATACCTTCGCCCACACCATTGGATACAGTCGCTGTCGAAGAGAACAACCAGCACTGTTTTTCAGTTGTTTTCCTCTGTGAACATGCACTCATGGATGTCTGACAATTTTGTTACTTTTTGAAGTTCAAATTTAAAACTGTCTATAGATACAGAGGCTACACTCGTTCTGCGGTACCGTCACGGAACATAGACTATATATGTTTATTAAACTTTTTAGTGTTAAATAAAAAGTACCATCAGATGAAATCCAGCAGGTGTCAATGCTTTCTCTCCGTCCATGCAATAAATGCACATCCTTGAATGAGCGTGGATTTCTAGCGCATTTACTTGAACTCCTGATGTAATATCTTTGGTTTGACCCATTAGAGAGGCGGCCAAAATCAGGGCCGCACTGACTGACATGTATGCACATGAATCACTGTCACAAGCACACACTCAGAGCAATATTACAGCATAATACATTTTTAAAGAGCAGAATAGTACAGCATCACGATACTCACTTTTAGCTATTTCTTTTAACTTATAGTATTTCGAAGGGCAAAAACATGAACTTCACCTATTGGCTTTACATCATCAAGTCAGCTGTCACTTTAGCGCAAGGCCCTGTTCAGTCGCACACTTGGCACAGCCCTTGAGACGGTACTGAGTAGTATATAGCATTAGCACCTTAGCCTAAGCTAACTCGATCACGTCAGCATGGTTTCAGCAACCAGCACCTCAGCTCCACCCAGCTCCCGCCTCTTTGCCCATTTTCTGTTATCTGGGAGTGACGCACGGTGACACGCTGCCAAGATGGCAACAGCCAGCTCCGTCCACTTTTAGCTTAAAAAATTCTCTTCAGAAACCTACGGGTGACGTTACGGATACTACGTCCATTTTTTTTTTACAGTCTATGGTTGCTAATTCAGACTTTATGAATCTACTTACCTGTTTACTGTCACCTTTTGCTTGCTTAGTTGGGGTTTAAAGGACACTTAATCTGCTGTAATATTATTAATTTGACTGGATTGACACCACTGAATGAGAACAAAACTTGAATGAATTGAGCTAGATCAGGAATGTGTAACTTTGGTCCTGTAGGGCCACTGTCCTGCAAAGTTTAGCTCCATCCCTAATTTAACACATCTGAACAAGCTAAATTAGGTCTTCAGGATCATTAGAAAGCTACAGGGCAGGTGAGTTTTTATCAGGGTTGGGGCTAAACTCTCCAGGACTAGCGGCTTTCCAGGACCGAAGTTGCCCGTCACTGAGCTAGATGACGATTCTCTGTTTTCTGCAGAGCTGTTTTATAGTATCATTTAATAATTGATTAATTTTGCAACATCGACAATGTTATTGAACTGAATTGAACCAACATTGAATTGACTTATTTGAAAACTACAGGTATGTGTGTTGGAGCAGGGTTGAAACTTAACTCTGCAGGGTTGTGGCCATACATACAGGAACTGATTTTTGCACCCCTGCCATCAGGTGTCCCAGAGTAGACACGTTTAGTGAATGATTCTCTGTACCTTTTCCTAGCTCCAAGAAGGGACAGCACCACGTTAGCCCAATACATCAACAATATTCTCTGGCTGGGTGGTTCCATTTTCTTTCTGGAGATGGAAGGGAACCACTCCACAGCTCCAAGATGGGCTCCACCATGGCTTGTTGTTCTCTATGCTCCACCGTGGGTTTGTCATCCCTCGAGCTCCACTTTGGTCTGTCGTCATCTTGGGTCCACCACAGGCTTCTAGGCCTTTGGCAGCGCCTGGTCTCTCCACCCCATCAGCTCTCTATAGGCTTCCACGTCCCTCAGGCTCCACCGCTGTCCTCGCTCTTACTGGCTCTGGATCAGAGTCCCCAGCTCCACCTCGGATCGTTCGGATCAACCTTGGTCCTTTGGTCCAGTGTTGCACCGTTTCTTCATCCCTCCTGCTTTGCCTTGGTCTCCACCTTTCCAAGCTCCACCTAGGTCTCCAGCGATCCTCCAGCTTCACCTTGGTCCACCATCTGGGACTGTATAAAAACCCAGCATACTCACTCACTCAAGGTCTGATCTCGTCTATGTTGCCTTGTTGTTTTCCTCAGTGTTTTCCATGGCTTTCCTTAATCTCCTCGTTATACTCCTTGATGTATATTCCTGGTTACCTCCTTTGTACTTCTGAAAGAACAAAGAACTTTTAAGTATCTGCAATCGTCTGAATTAGTGATGGGTCTGTCATGAATGATTTGTTCATTTTGAACAAATCTTATATATGACTCGGGAATACCGAGTTGTCTCAGAGAGTGATTCGTTCATTTTGTGTTGCCCGCACATGTGCAACATCCTATAGATTATGTACAGGAAACAGAAATGATTAGTTCACCTCTTGAGTCTTCAGGCTCAGGTTGTTCGTTCATCCTGAGGCTATGCTGTCTGTACCGGAAAGAGAAATGATTAGTACACCTCTCGAGTCTTCAGGTCTGACTCTTCTGAGTCTTTCGTTCTTTTGTCACGTTACATTACAGCGTATTGGACACAGAAATTTGTCAATAATTCCCAAACTTCCTTATACAAACAAGCACAGTCCGTTTTTTTAACTCTTACCCATGCTGCGTTTTTAAATTGTAGCTTTTCTTATTTCTTACAGTTTATAATTTTTTGAATGATGGTTCTTTTCCATAACATTGAATGTGGTAATAAAGAGTTGGTAATGCTTTAAACTTTATATCACTTTGATAAAGCAAAGATACCAACATATAACAAAAACACACAGTTACGCGTGACAAAAGACCGAACAGCTCGAACCCGAAGACTCGAGAGGTAAACTAATCAATTCTGTATCCAGTACAAACTGCATAGCCTTATAGCCTGGCTGTCGCGTGAAGAACGAACGACTTGAACCCGAAGACTCCAGAGATGAACTAATCAATTCTGTATCTGGTACCGACTGCATACAGTAGCTTCAGCTTATGTAGTTGTCACGTGATGAACGAACGACTCAAACCTGACTCGAACCTGACAGGAAACCTGACAGGAAAGACTCGAGACGTGAACTAATCAAAACTAAACTTCTGTTTCCGGTACTACAGACTGCAAAGCTCAGTTTATGAGAATGTCACAGGATGAACTAACAGCTTAGATCGGGAGGTGAGGTAAACTAACAAAGTGTATAGCCTGAAGACCCAGATAAGCAACAAATTAATCGTTTCTGTATCTCATAATTTGGCCTTGTCCTTGCATTGCAATTATTTTCTTATTCTAAATGTGATCAACATTTGATGTGTTAATTTGGCTATTAACATGTAACATTTTAATTACATTCTGCTGAAATAAACGAAATGACTTGAAAAATATTAGTTAATTTTGATGAACGAGATTCAAAGATCCGAGTCAGTAAAATGATCCGAACTTCCCATTACTAGTCTGTCTCTCTCACATTGTTGTAAATGATTACTAATAATTTGCTTGAATTTATAAGGTCTGTACCGATTTATGTGTATAGTTATTTTGAAGGACTTTTATTATGATACGGCCGGCCTTAATGTGCACCAACATGTGTATAAAGCGCGCTCTGTTTCCGCTATGTGTATGTGCGCACACTTTCGTGAAGGACGCAGCTTAATGCATGACGGTTTTCTTCCCCCCATGAAGTTTTGTGCATCCCATTTGAGGGTTATAAGGTAAACTAAGTTTAATGTTTATCTTTTTTGTAATTGTATCGTTTTATTGTGATGTTGGTTAATGTGTTGGAGTGACAGTGTTTGTTTGTTTTTGCTGTAGCTCTTACGGCAGGGCTATTCAATTGGCGGCCCGCGGCCAAATGCGGCCCGCCAATCATCTCCATGCGGCCCGACGGCACCAACCTCCCTCCTCCTCTTTTCCTGGCGGTGTGGCTAATTCAGTTTGATACTCGCTCCGATTGACCTGAGAAACGTTTTACGTGCGAATATTTCAGCAGTTATTATATGTGTCCCGAATTTATGTCGACTGAACCAGCGATACCAATCTTTCGTGAATTAATCATTCTTTTGGTTCGATTCTAAACGCGCTTGCATAACGGTCTAAAACTATTCGGATTCATTCGGACCGCTCCGTCACTGAATCATCTGAAGCGGTTTCTCGGTCAGTACAGTAACAACAAATAGCTCCGTTTTCAGTTGTTTCAACACGGCCCAGCACAGAGTTGCGTTTACTCCCGGTCCCGGACTCTATTAAACAGCGTTGCGACAACCAGTGGGAAGCGTTTCAGTTCGACAGAAACCCCTGTTACAAACCACAAATCACTCGATAATTTAATTAGTATTAAATCGGATGAAACCGCCTCAACATTCCCAACAAGACTGATGAGGAAAGCAGGAGAAACATTGTGGCATGAATGAAATTAGAAGACTTTAAATCCCCTAATCACCTTTACAAAGTTCATTTACCATGAATTTACTGTAGTAATTTACCATGGTTGGGCAGAAATGCGCAATATTTATATTGAATACTATGTAGTAATAAATAAATAAATAAATATATATATATATATATATATATATATATATATATATATATATACTATAATATTATATAGTGATTTATATTGCATTAGTTTTATTAGGTGGGTAGAGGAATAATTAATGCTTGTTATGAAATGATGTCAGTTTCTTTGTAAAGGTGCCTATAGTTTTTAACTTGTGTTTAGGCATTTTTTATACAGTGGTAGTGAGTAGCCTATGGAAGTAAATAAAATAAAGTATGTGGATTTTTTTTAATTAAAAGATGTTTATGAAACCAATTTTGTTTTGTTACATGCGTTTACATGATTTTTCATGATACATGCAAACATTTAATTCTGCATTATTTGTACAGTTAGAGCAGTGGCTCAGTGCATGCTCTTACAAACCAAAGCTTTTACTACTGATGAAACCCACATGTGGTTTATTTCTTCATTTGTTGGTATACTGCCACAAGAAGTGCATGCCAAGCTCTCTGGATCTGTGTTGCTCAAGAGATGCTACATCAAATCACAGTTCCATTTAGATTCCTCTCATGTGACCTAGATTCAGGGGCTTTCCATGTCATACATGGTAGTCCTTATGGTATTCCTTTAAATCACATGATTTTTCTGTTGTAGTGTCCATAGAGAGAATTAAATACAATTAAACTTTAAGCTAAATAACCTAAAAATCCATCAAATAATTTAGTCCATGTAACCATCAAGATCTTATCACTGTAAATATTTGCATCTGTGAGCTGCTGGGTTTAATTTGCACATCAATGGGCACATGAGTGCACTGTAAATTATTGTACTCACTCCAAACTCACATAAAACAGCACTAAGGAGAGCATGGTGTAACACAATGACTGGTGTTTTATGTTAATGGGTGTTGATAAATCGGAGAGCACTTCTCTACTGGAGAAAACTGAGGAAGAGAAAGTTAAAAATGAATAATTCCTCAAATATGACTTCTGTTGGTTAGGTTTTGGTATATATTAAAAAGCATAAGCGTTGATGCATCAACATTTCGAAATTTCAGTGAAATTAAAATAAAACTCGGTCATTGAATTGAAAGGCCTCTTGATTCATTAACCATGCTGTAAGACTTTGCCAATGACAATTAAAGCTTCTAAACAGATTTTTGCTGTTGTTTTTGTTTTAAATGTCTGTGAAACTTATCAACAGATTAGACAGTAAACAGAAAGCTATAAGAAACTAATTTGCTGAAAATAGAACTACTCTGAAGTGTCTCATTATCTTCTGTCCATTATATTTATGGACTCAGTTGGCAGACAGAAGCCTTTAGAGACCGAAGCCACAAGAAAAAGAGACTTCCCTTTTCAAATAAAAAGGGTTTACAATATTACTGACTGGAGAAACTGATCTCTCCGTCCAGTGGTTTATGTCAGTATGTGAACTCTAGATTCCCTGACGTCTGGTTATTTTCCTTTCTATTAATATTTCCTCATTTTTCAAATCAGTGTTCAAAAAAGTATATCAGGGCCTTTTATCATTTTGCACCACTGAGCAGACATTTAAAAAAAAAAAAAAAGACCTGTCATGATTCATACATTAACCAACGTTGTTAGATTACTGGTTTAAAGCCATACACTCACCATAAAAAATGATGTGTTGGATTTACTTAAAATATATATGCACCATTTTTGCATCACTCTTTTTAAGTAATCCCAACTTGGAATAATTTTACTTAAAATTAACAAGAAAACCTTTGTTATATGTGCTTAAATATTTGAGTTCATGCAACATTCTTTACTTAAAAATATAAGTACATATAACAAAGGTTTTCTTGTTAATTTTAAGTAAAATTATTCCAAGTTGGGATTACTTAAAAAGTGTGAAGCAAAAATGGTGCATATACATTTTAAGTAAATCCAACACAGTGCAGGCCTTGTGAGATCAAAATAAATCTTAGTTGTGTTAACTTAACATTTAAGCTCATTTATATATAAAAATAAGACAATTAAATGAGTTAACATTTTTACTTAACATTTTTAACTTATTTTAGATCTTCAGCTATTGGTCTGCTAAGCTTACTGCACTGCTTTCAATGTCTTACAATAAATTAAACATGCAAATCACACACAATAAAGCATTTCACTTTATTTTTTGCCACGGCTGCAAAGCCTGAAACCACACATCATGAAATGTACAACAAAATGTGGCAAATTGACAAATGGAAGTTCACTTACAACAGAACAGGTCGCTTTTTCAACCTTTGCAACACTTAAAAGATTTTCTGTTGAGCCACCTTTAGTGATGATCCTCAATGTGAGCTGTTCCAGTTCCTCTTCGTTCCCACACGAGTATCCTATAAAAAAAGCAAATCTGCATTTACTTGCAACATCACTTGTTTTTGTGCAGATTGTTGCGAAAAATACATTGCATTGAAAATACATTGTACTGAATCACAAAATTAGAAAGAAATGTACCTTTTATATTTTAAAATAAAATTAATATCTTACAGCCTCTTACATCTAATTTGGTTAAATTAATTAATTGTCATTATACAAGTTGTTTATTTAGGTTTGGAGCTCAAATTGGTTATTGATCAATTTTAGATGCTCACCTGATAATGCTTGATGAGATTCTCAGGATTTTCCGAGAGGTAGACAATTATCCTAGTCTGTAAGACTGTACATTTTAACATAATTTTTGGGTGGTAAGATTTTGTTAATGTTTTTAAAAGATGTCTCTTCTGCTCACCAAGGCTTCATTTATTTGACCCAAAATACAGCAAAAACTGTAATATTGTGAAACAGTTCACATGATCCTTCAGAAATCATTCTAATATGATGTTTCGATGCTCAAGAAACATTTATTATTATTACCAATGTTGAAAACAGTTGTGTACTGTTTTTCGCATCACGTGAAGACGTGTACTGTAATTCGCATCACGTGAAGACGTGTGACCTGTACAAGATCGATACGTGCACGGCATGACCTCTTGGCTGAATTAACATTTACATTTTCAATGTATAACTGTTTGTTATATGTTGAATTCATGTTTATAAAAGTAAACCCCGTAGAGTGTGACATCATATCATGATCAAATTAAATTCATCATATTGAAGTTTTGTGAGCTCAAAGTCTAGTGTGACCATGGCATGGCAGAGACTGCTCATTGCAAAGCCAATGGGTGGAGCTTGATGCCCAAAATAACTTCCCCTTCCTCTTGCAGCTGATGGCATGTTTACTGGCACGAGGGCGGGGCAACCTGTCACTCACATGACATCACAGCAATATCAAACCACAACCATCCAATCAATTCCGATGGACAAAATCAAGTTCCACACTACATTTTTTCTTGTTTGAGAAGCTGTTTTGGTCTTTGATTCAATGCTGAAATAAAAGTGATGCAATTAAAAATACTACTGTAAAAATCACATATCTTTTTTAAAAAACGTATCTTTTTAATCCTTCAGAAGAACGATTAGGTCCAAGTAATTTACAAATAATCTCTTCAAACACTATACGATCAATTTCAAAACACTTGAAATCTATCCAGGCCAGATTCTCTAGAATATCAGGAACATTCCAGGAAAATATCTATGGATTACAGGAAAACCTTGCCTCAGTCACCAAATTATGAGTCAGCTATCCAGGAAAAAAGGCAGTATATGCCAAAGACAGAAAGGAAGATCAAGCCCATGCGGTGTTTCAGTGAATGTGTTTAGACTGTATGGATATTTTTTGCCCAAAAAACCTTGTATTGGTCACTTGCTTTTGGGTAAACTCTGATCTCTGGTCTTCTGCCTGTAAGCGACTCCAGGATGTGCTGTTATTGTAATCTGGAAATCCCCCTCAGGAGGAAGAGCTCTCTGATCTACTATCTTCATCTCTAGGAGAAGTTTCCTGCTATCTTCCTATCTTTTAAATAAAAATGTCTCAAGAGTTATCATAACCCTAATTTCAACTACAGTCATACAAAACGTTTCAACAATATATATATCACAACACAACAATCTTTTTTTAAAAAAAAGGATTCATTTAATTTTTCAAGCTTTCATTTTTTAAATTTCTCAGTAAGCAAAAACCACAGCAAACCTCTGCAGCTCCCATTGCATAAGACTTACGGGAAACTGAAATAATGTTAATAACTCCAGAGAGCAACAATGAAACAGTATTTCTAATGTACAGTAATTCTAAGGCATTTATAATGTTCTAATATACCAGGTGCCTCAGGCTCTTAATTATTGTGCAATTTTTCAATTTTGAAACCACAAACAGTAAAAAAAAAAAAAAATAACCTGAAATGAACAACTCAATAAGAGAGCTATATGACCTGAAGTTTTTGGAAAATGCAGCCAGAATCTTTCTGACACGTAGTTTTGAAAGCAGAAGTATATATATACACACACATATGTTGTTTGTTAAATCATAAGCACATTTTACAATAAAAAAAATAATAAAAAAAAAATAAATAAATATATATATATATATATATATATATATATATATATATATATATATATTAAAAAAAATCAACTAACAAATTCAGTTTAAGCTGATTGTGCCTTGTTAAATTTCTTGTTCCATTACACTTCATTCTGGATTTCCTCAAAAACTGATTTAAAAAAAAAAAAAAAATACTGTACACTCTATTCAAAACAAGGGTTTGTAAAAAGTTATAAGAGTATCACAAACATATAACTTGTAACTGCTGAAATCAATGTCATGATCCATTAATAACCTAATTTAGGATTTCCTAAGCAAAGCTCTCACAAATGAATTCATTTAAAGAAAATAGAGCAGAAAAGTAGTGAAGGTATAGTGAAGCTCTTACCTGAAATATATTCTGAGTGTCTTCAAAGCCTTGATCAATCATCCTGCTTCTTTCACCTGAGCCAGGTAAAATACTTTCACTTTCATTTGCTTTGTAGTGTAGGCTATTTCAATTTCCTACCATAAACCACCTATACTTTCAGCAAAAAGTAAATATTAAATACCACAAAACCCTTCAATAAAAAGCAAAAAATATCAAATTACTGTTTAGGCCAAAGGAAATAGTCATTAATAAACTGTATAAATTTACATATTAAATGGAAGTGACAACTTGCCCCAGTATACAGTCAATGTGGCATATCAACCTGACATATGTTCTGAGAACAAACATCCAGCTTCATTATATAGTTGACCCTTGTCTTAATACAGTGTTGCTTATTTAAATTATAATACATTCAAGGAAATGTCTGAGAAAGTGAATTATGGAAATTAGTCCGTGATATAACCACACAGGTTTCTTTTTCTCAAGGTCATGCTCGTGAGACAAACGTCTCAAGTTACGATGGTAACCATAGTTCCCTAAGATCAATGACGCTTTGGTGAATGACGCCACGACCTAGTTAATACTTTGTGGAGGTCGGGACAAAATGGAAGGCCCCGTGGTGGAGGTACTGTGTTTGGTGTCAGAAAGCGCTCATCCAGTTTGCTTTTAGGATGAGCGCCTTGTTTCTTGGCTGGCCACTTGATGTTCAACTTTGACACAGCGCGAGAAACTACCTCCACCAGTTCTTTATATGCAGAGGAAAGAGATGACGAATCCTCTTCCCCAGCACATCCACTTCCTCAGAACTAGCTGAAGCATAGGCTCTTCTCTGGGGCGGAAGAAGCTCCAGGCTTCTGATCCTGGAGAGAGAGCGCTGGATCCCCTGGGTAAAGGCTGAGAAAGGGCGGGAAACTCACTCATCAGTTGTGGTAAACGGAAGCTTGAGCATGTTCGCTTGACATACAAGAACCAATGAGGTTAATTCTCACGCATCAAGCAGGTTCGGTTGAGCTTCTGTTTATGTTCTCTGATCAATGTTTAAGTGTGAATAAAAGCCTAAACTCAATCTGTTCATCATATGAAGCAATCGTGTCTCTTCAGAAAAAGATTTTTTGAAGCATCAAAGTGGTAGTTGCGTAGCTGTCAATGGAGGGACAGAAATCTCTCAGATTTCATCAAAAAGATCTTCATGTTCTGAAGATGAACAAAAGTCCTATGGGTTATGTACAGCATGAGGGTGAGTAATTAATGATTGGATTTTCTTTTTTGGGTGAACTATCCCTTTAAGAAAGAACTGTGTAATATAAGGTAACTACTTTTAGGTTTAGGTTTAGGGGTAGGTTCAGGATTAGAACCAAATTGGGCTAGTTTTGATTGGCCATTGGGCTAGAGTTGCTGCACAGACCTGGCAAGTGGCAACCCTGGTAATGACAGTCAAACTGGCATAGACTGTTGGTGGATAAAGACAACAGCTGCACATTAAAAAAGGAGACATAACCAGACATCATTTGAAGCACTAGAGGTTATGGCTTTTCCAGCCAAGAAGATACAGTATTAGATTGCAGTCAGGGTGTTGGATGTCAAGTACCCTGCCAGAGATTCCTTCAGTGTTTTTGTTGGGTTAGAGAGGAAAAGCCACTCACCTAAATGCCGTGTGGAAAATCCCTTCATTCAAGGTGACAGACGGGGAACAACATTTCCTTTTCATTGTAAGCCTTCAAAAACAATTAGGCATGAGTAAAAAAAGTTAACTATAATATAATGCAATAATACCAATACATATGTACGTATATAACAATACACACATATAACGTGTACAATACATAAGTGTACAATACATATAACTTTTCTTTTGATAGGCTGTCAATGGAGAAAGATGTTTTGTAGATCCAGATTGTGTAGATACCAGCAGGGTACGGTGGCCCAGTAGTGCAAAACACAACGAGTTTTAAAAAGCAAACAAAAGTTCACAACACAACGAAATGAATCCACAACACAACGGAAATGAGTACGGTGGCCGAGAGTGCTCAACGCGCTGCAACTGAAGAAAACACATGAAAATAGAAAAAAACACCTGCAAATTATGAAAACATCTTCATCAGTTTTACAACACATGTGTGCTCCAAATACTCACAACACAACCAAATACAGAAACGCTCTGCAAAAGTTCACAACAAAACCAAATACAGAGAAAAGCGCTGCATATAGAACAGAACACAACGGAAATGTTTCCAGGGGACCCCAATAAGTGACGAACCCGGCTGAGACATGTTTACAGCTCAAAGTCTACTCTTTTTATTTAATTTTTTTAAACTTTTGTGCAAAATGTACAGAGCTGGCATGTTTATGACATATAACTTTGTACAAAATGTATTAATATGTTCAATGTCGTCAGAATACAAATGAGAAAATAAGAGTTAACAATGAGCTGAAAACTACAAAAAAAAAAAAAAAAAAGAACATGAGAGTGAGATATTAATCTATACATCAGTTACATTGTACACATTGTCATGCTATGTTTAAATAAGTTTCATAAGAAATGTTAGGTAATGCAGGGTCCAAAGATGAAAAGGCAAGTTTTAAAGTTGAGATACTCACACAGATATATAACGCATATTTTAAAAACTTTTTTTCGTATAAAATGTATATTTGCAATAGTTTATTAACAGCAATAATAAGACATTTCTGGTAATAACAGCTATTCAGCTGATGAACACTGTGCTGCTTTGTCATGGGAACATCCCAGGTGAAAATAATGAGGAAATTACCTTTTCTTTCTCCCTTCAGCAAGTGTTGGGATGCAAACAAACTGTTTGGAATGCATTTGCTGAAGGGAGAAAGAAAACATTCTCCCTTCCGATTAGCTTCAAGGGCTCTGCTGTCTGCCCTTCGAAGGGAGTAGGGCATAGGGATGCTCACAAGCAATAAGCATGTCCCAGCCGGGTTCGTCACTTATTGGGGTCCCCTGGAAACATTTCTGTTTGCGCGTTTCTGTATTTGGTTGTGTTGTGAACTTTTGCAGTGCGTGTCTGTATTTGCTTGTGTTGTGAGTATTTGGAGTGCACATGTGTTGTGAAACTGATAAAGATGTTTTCTTAATTTGCTGGTGTTTTTCTATTTGCATGTGTTTTCTTCAGTTGCTGCGTGTTGAGCTCTCTCGGCCACCGTAAATGAGCCACAACACAACCGAAAATGTACAACAACGAAATAAAGCCGCAGCACAACGGAAATGCTCCTGACCACTAGAGGGCTCTCGGAGCGCGATAAAGTTAGTTTTCCTTGCCACTGTTCTATAGAGTCAGCAGTCTAAAAAATATATCAACACCACGATTAGTTTTAACAGTGTGTAGCTAACCATTGTATATCGACATTTGTTAATTCAAAATCAAAATCGCATCCCGGACGATCACTAAGGGAATGTCTGCCAATTCCTCCAAGTTATTAAAACGTATAATTTGTATTAATTCAAATTACTTTCAACATTCAAAAACAGATATGTTCAAAATCCAAAGCTTGATTGTATTGGTAGTAGACTGGCTTACTACAGGTGACTTTTTTCCAAAACCTCCCCTCATGCATTTACAGTGAACAATTATTTTTTAGGAAATTTCTGTAATATAAAAGTTTTTTTATTTTTTATCATGTTGCAAAGGTTGTAATTCCTATTAACCAGACTGACTTACAACAGGTGAAATTTTGCCAATATCTCCCTGTATGCACAGTACACAATTTCTTTTTTATAAAAACATTAGGCCTAATGTAATTCACCTAAAGGTTTTTTTTTTTTCATGTCCCAAAGCTTGTGGTAGGTTCTCTAAGACTTGAGAAATTAGAAAATGCCGGACAGTCTGGTTAAGGAGCGACCAGACCCTGAGAAAACAGGATCTTGCTGGAAATTACCATTTGAACTCACCATTTGAGAATGGAAAAGTCTCACCTCCGAGTCATCCTAATCTAAATTTCATTCCCTCATCCCTCACCCCCTGTCTCTCATACGCAGATCACCTGAATTCACCCAAGAAAATACATAGTTTTAATGTGAATGATTATCATCGAGTATTGTACATTTTTGGTATCATTTGTCTCAGTACGACTGGTACAAATGTCTCATTTCCAAATAAGTAAAACATAAGGTAATTAGGTTTTTAGGAGTTTAGAGATAGCTGGCACACAAAGGAAGGTGGTCTCTAGACAAATGGTCTCCTACCCCCAAAAGGTGTCAACTCTGAACTCTGAATGTAAATTCCCATTGTTAGCAGATGTTTCCATGTGAAAGAAGTTTCTGTCTATATAAGGAAATGCGACGAGAAGATCGGGGCCTTTCAGTATTTCAAATTAGCCCGTGAGGCTGAGAGTAAGACTCTCAGCTTCATGTATAATGTTGGGTTCACATCTCTTCTCTTTATTCCAGAGCATTTGATGTTTTGTATCGATTATCTTTGAATTGATTATGAAATTGGCATGATACATTTACCTGACATAATAAATTGTTACATTTGATTATTCTAACTGACATTGACATTATTTTTATTAAAGAGTTAAAAAGAATAGTCAAACATTCGCTCACATTTAATAATGCACAGATATCATTAAAACCTTTTCATTTATGGAGTCATATGAAATAACGAGAAAATACATATGAAAAAATGTATTGCATTTAATCAAAAAATACTTTGCCAAGAGAAAAGACAGTAACACGTAAAGACCTTCCACGCTGGTCGGATGCCGGACTTTGGGCCAATCAAGCGCAAGCTTACAGTTCCTAGTGACCAGACTGACTTATTACGGGTGAAACTGTGCCAATACCTTCCTGTAATTCTGCAATTCACCAAATGGTTTTTATTTTTATTTATCAAATTATATTATAATAAATTATACATTTTAACCTCTTGTTGGAATTGCCAGATGTTCCCTTAGGGATCATGCACTGCGGTAGCCATAGGTGGTAGCGCATCAAAGCATTCTAGAGTTTAAATACGCAGCTATAATTCATGTAGGTGATTTTGAAGTAATATTTTATGTCGATATACAGTGGTTACAGTCTGTTAAAACTAATCGTGGTATTGATATATTAAGACTGCCGACTGTCAAACTCAGTTCCTGGAGGGCCACAGCCCTGCAGAGTTTAGCTTCAACCGTAATTAAGCACCTGATCAGCTAATCAAGTCCTTCAGGCTTATTTGAAAACTGCAGGTGTGTGTCCTGTGTTGAACCAGAGTTGGAACCAGTGCTGCGTTCCAGTCCAAAATTGTCATGCCCTTCACTCGCTAACTTCCCTCCATCTCGTTCACTCAGATGTACGTCATTGCGAGTGCCCACTACTGGCGGAAACTGCAATGGGCTGAATTGGAACGTCCTAAGCCCTTGATCACTTGGAATCAGCTGTGGGGTTGATTTATTATTTACATTTTTTTTCCCTTTAAGAATTTGTTTAATGCAGCATCCAAATGTTTATAGGTGTGTTTGGGTTGTTTTACATTTAAAAAATTATAATTAATATATCATAGAGTTGTCTGATGTGGTGGTGATTAGACGATATATGTGGTGACGTCACAATCGTACTGCATTGTGGGACATATAGGTGCCTGAAGTGTACATTTGAAGCAGACTCGCTCCCTCGGTCAAAATCGAGGGAACGAGGGTTTGTCCATATAAACTTCCCTCGTCCACTTCACGAAGTGGAACGCACTTCAAAATGGCGGCAGGGATTCCCCCAAGGGGAAGTGCTTAGGGAAGTTCGCAAGTGCGTGTCTAAAAGTGGACTGGAACGCAGCACAGGGCTGTGGCCCTCCAGGAACTGAGTTTGACACCTGTGCTATAGAACAATGGCAAGGAAAACTAACTTTACCGCGCTCCAAGAGCCCTCTAGTGGTCGGGAGAATTTCCATTGTGATTTCATTGTGTTGTACATTTTCTGTTGTGTTGTGTATTTTATGTTGTGTTGTTCATTTTCTGTTGTGTTGTGAACTTATGTTTGCTTTTTAAATTTCGTTGTGCACTAGTAGTACGGGGAACCATGTTACCACAAAGCCACATCCTGACCTCCTGGTGTTTTTATATGTTTCATAATTTGGTTATTTCCGTTATTTCAGCATAGCAGAATAGTTACACATATCATGTTGTATACTGTTCTTGGGTTCATGTCTCTCTTGAGTTTAAAAAGTTGATCATGTTATTTTTGTTTGTAGCCTATAGATCAGCATTAGCATGTGGGTTACCGTTATTTTCTTTGAGTTGACATGATATCCGACTTTGGTCTGGCTATTCTAAGAGTGCAGAGAGACTGTGGGTGAGCAGCTGAAGAAACAGCTGAAACAGATGATAAAACTGAAATAATATTATGCCCTGCTAGATTTCAGTCACCAACGGATGGGGTGTGGAGCTGCTTTAATAAATGAGAAAAACATCAATCAACAGATATGAGATGCTTCCAAAAATCCACCTACTTCCAATTTAAAAGGATATTGTCTTCAATATTTGATGGTGTTAACACATGACCGTCTACTTGTGAGGATTCGATAAACGACCTTCAGTTTGCCAGCCATGAGCATACATCATAGCATAGGGGAATTTATGCTTTAGCAGCCTAGTGACATTTTAGATACACATTAACCAATTAAGGAGCGAGTGATCTTCCAAAACTTTTTTTTCCTTAGGCCTACCCTTAATCACGACGGTAATCAGTGCAGTTAGGCCTAGAGCTGTCTGGATTTAGTAGCTTTTCGTAAATACGTTTATTTAGCACAACATCACATTTACTGCACATTGATTCGTTTCACAAAATAATGTTTATTGGTAACAATACCAATCGCTGTAAACCAGTCACCACTTTGCTATATTTGCCATAAAGGCCTAAATAGCCCTCTAACCAAGTTATAATAGTGTTCTGTTTGTTTACCTTATCTTATATAAAGAGCAATTGTTGTCAGCATTGCCACACTTTTGTAATGTTATTTAAAGCGACTTTTCAACAAATCAAACAAAAGTGATATTAGAGATTTGGGAGTTTGATGTCATTAGTGTCATTCCAATTCGCACTGAAATGATGATCATCATCATCATCATCATCACCTGTGCTCTTCAAGACATCAGATTCATCCGCGCAGAACAACGGAGTCAAAGCACAACTCACTACATAATAACAAAACAATTTTCCTTCGCAAGAGACATGCAGTTGTATGCTTCGGCCGCTAGAGGGCCAAAAGTTACATGTCAAAGTTTGAAATTCAAAAGTTAATTTTCTAATAACAGTGGTTAAAGGGGCTATATGTAGTTTTCAGCGGCCTCTAGCGGTGATGTTTCAGATTGCAAACAATAAGGTTACAAGCGAGTGCTCGTGCGCGTGCTCAAACTCATGAGCAAGCACTCGGATGTTGATCCGTGTTTTCGTCCGAAGTTGATCCGATTCACGTCTGGCCGGACGAGCTTCAGCAGATAAAACTTTTTTTTTGTTTTTTATCATTATGTGGAGTTTGTGTTGGAGTGGAGTCTGTGTTGTGCTGGGAGCAGGTCGTTTCTTAGTGTTAGCAGACTCCATGTCATAAGTTGCAGTGTTGTCGCTGTTGAGTGCAAAGTCAGTAGACGAGGCGAGAGGCTCGGGAGCGCGCATGCAGGTCTGTCACGTCACTGGATTTCGCGGTAAATCCGACCCGGAGCCTTCACATAGAAATAGGAATACTTGCTTTCAGAGGTAATAGCAAAACCCGCCAAGTGGATAATTTTAATGTGAGACTACAACCCCTTCACACACAGGCAATTAAAAAAAGGATTCATTTTAGCAGAAAAACTACACAGCCCCTTTAAAAATGGAGATGCATGTTTAAGAAGAAATACAATAAAACAGTTTAACCTGATCTGAGTTTGAGCTTTTAATTGTTTGTGTAGGACTATTAAAAAACACTACCGGCATGCACTTATGAGAAAGTTTCTCAACTAAGATGTGGAATACACAAATATCACATTATCATCGCCAATGCCTTTTTTTTTTTCTTTTTTTTTAAACAATGCATTTAATATGATCTGATTAGATTTAAAGTGTCATCCACAATGATTCCACAAAATTCCACATGATAATAGTGAAAGACATTTACCAAATCATCTTGTTAGAATACAAGACTATAAATTATTCACAAAGGCAGGAAAACATTCCTTATCGCTCATATTTTAAGGCATACTGTCGCTATCAAACAGGGCAATCATTATTCCCACTTCAAATCAAATGAAGTGTGTTTCTTTGGATTAGCTGTTTGGCATGATGAAGGACAGACAGGAGAACGTTGTACCAGGCAGGCAGTCTGTGTTAACTGCTGCTTCAATCTGATTAAAGAGAGCATGCTCTTTATTCCCAGCATTCCCAATGCTCTCTTTCAGCTCTGCCAGTCGCTGTAGTATAATATGTCTTTCCCTGCCTCTTATAATTCCTCGGAAGTACAGCACAGCTGAGAGATGGCTCCTTCTGGAATGGGCGAAACATTCGTTGAATCAAAGAAAAATGATAGTTTGTTAAATTGTAAACGTTATCTGCAGCACATAATATGACTCGCACCTGAAGTCTGGATAGTTTTCAACCAGTGGCTGTAGGTTATGTTTTACATCACTTTTTCTGCACCCAATGATCTTGCTCAGCTGGTCCCCGACTGGATGGAGCCATTCTGAGGTCGAATTCTATACAGAGAATGATGCAGGAAGGAATATGTTAGCATGTTTTAAAAACCCTTTGTAGCAAAAATCAAGTTTTTAATGTTGTTTTTATATGTCTATGTGGTGTTTTTATTTCTTTTTTAAGACAAACCATGTGCAAATTTATCAGTCAAAACCATTGCTGAGTATATTTTTCTGATGATATGAAAAATCGGGTACATTTATAGTGGGAGAATTATGTATATGATGTATATTACGATGTTATGATGAACTATATGCCTTTTTAAATTATTCAAAGCATTTCTTATGATACTGATGTTTAGAAGCCAGCTGTCTGAAACATGGTTTGTGTAACATTAGCAACACATTATTAGCTGTTTGAAAACGTAGTCAAGCCAAAAGCTAATCATATCAATTACCGTTATGTCCGAAAGAAGAGAGCAATACATAAAATGCATTACCATTCTGATACATCGACTTTAGACAAGCCTGTATAATTCACCCTTCCACTTCTTCTGAATCAGTTTCTGGTTCAAACATACAGTATATGGCTGAATTAAACCAGTATTTACACTTGCCACCATGAAGCGTTTACTACAGTAAAGTTGACCGAGTGGTTCAGGTAGTCAGCGAGCTGGGATTGAGTGGAGGCGGGTATAATTTGCATATTCATGGGTCTGCATACATTAAATGAAGCAAGGGTGTAGAGTTATATTCTAGCTATTTTAAAGCATGAAGAAATTATTTTAAGGGATAAAATTATTGAATATATATTGGACATTAAAAAGCACTGGTTTTTAAAGTTGCATTACGGGGATTGTACCATTTCTTGGAAAATCTCCTTCAGTTCCTCCCACTGATTTGCGATCTTAGTGGCAGCCATCTCATTCTTCCTGTTTTTGCACGAGTAGTTATTCTTCATCAGCTGAGAAACATATTCTTTCACCACAAAAATGTGAACTTCATTCACAAAGACCTAAAGATGCATAAACAGGAGAAAGCCGAGAAAAGAGAGATTTTACAATAAATACAAATTGACGGGCAGTGTAAACAGTTCACTAATGTGACGAGAGCTGTGGCACAGTGGAAGTCTCACCTGTTTAGGTTTTGGGCTCATGTATTTGGTCTGTTCAGAAAGACTCTTGGTTCTTTCGATCAGCTGTGAAAAGTCTTCATCAAATGAAAACCATTTTCCTGTCATTTGTCTCCTGAGGAAAGGCTACAAACAGAAGCTCTTAATATTCACTCTCTCAACTATCAAAAATAGACATTCAATGAATTATTAAATTCCAGATGCATATTCACAGACACTATGACTTAATTCAGTTATGTATTTACCTACTTTTAGAATTCTGCACAATATAGAGTTTTATATTAATGTTTGTATTAAAATAAACAAGTAGTTCATAGAAGGTCAACATCAAGTCAGTTTGCCTGTTGTCTGAATGGTTCTTAAATTTATCTGGTGTGTATCTCAAACTATTGCCATTGTTTAACAAGTATTGTTAACAATGTGTGGTTCAGAAGCTCACACCTTGACATCCGTTTTGAAGCGCTCCAGCACAGATTGACTCAATTTGGTGGTCAGTCCATCTATTTCCCTGCGAACCAGCTCTAGCGGAATCGGGCAGCTGTCCTTAAAGCTCTCCATGTGCTCTCTGGAGAAAAAATATTGAAATTATTGAAATTATAATTGCTTTTCAGCACTCGTAATGTCAACTGTCCAAAAGAGAACAATCTAAAAAGTTTATAAAATGTGGGTTTTGACTGTATGCAGTTTGTATTTTGCTCTTTACACCCACATAAGAACATTTTCTAATCTATCTTGCTACATTAGCTATGTTTCCATCCAAAGTTGTGAATTTATCTTGTGCACAAAATTGGAATATTGCATAAAACACTTGTGAATAAAGCATTCCATCCCATGTGTTCAAGAGAACAAAATCGTGACTTCCTGGGTAATTGGCGCAAAACATCTGTAATAAAAATAGAAGCTGCTGAAATCGAAGAAGCCTCTGTGTCTCTTTTATCCTGCATTCTGGGAGGTCATTAAACCAAATCATTCTGATGGCAGACTTTGGCTCAGGCATTTCGGAATGATCAAACCAATATTTGAGATGCTGTGCAATGAAACTGATCCGCTGGTTAGTCCAGTTATCAAATCACATCCACTGTTGAGGCAGTCACGTGAGTTTTTTGTTTCACATAAAGGGATTTATTCAGTAAATGTGTTTCCATTGTAGTTCATGCGCATGTTTTCTTATCAGATAAAAAATGAATCTGCCTTAATAGAGCGCATAAGTATTTTATTTTATTTATTCACATCTTGGAGTTTACATGTTGTGTGTTTACGTGATATCCCATAATGTGCAGAAAAATAGGTGAATGGAAACGTAGCTAGTGATTTAGGCTCTCAGAAACCTTTTTAGTGCATAAAAAAATCACAATAGTTTAATAGTATAATACTAAGACCAATGCTTATCTTTGAGATAATTTAGTTCACATACATTAAATACATACAAATACATCTGATCAGAAATAAATTATTGACAACTCGTTGGTGTACGCTGATATACACTATTGCTCAAAGTTTGGGGTCTGAGATTTTGTAGTTTTTGAAGTCTCTTATGCTCATCAAGGCTACATTTAAAATACAGTAGTATTGTGATTTTTATTAGAACTTTAACTGTTTTCTATATTAATATATTTTAAATTGTAATTTATTCCAGTGATGGCAATGCTGAATTTTCAGCATCATTACTCCAGTTACATGATGTCACATGATCCTTCAGAAATCATTCTATTATGCTTTTTTTTCCGGATTCTCTGCTGGATACAAAGTTCAATAGAACAACATGTATTTTTTGGTAATAATTTTAAAAAGTGGTCAAATACATTTTTTTTTGGTAAAAAGACTTTACTGTCACTTTTGATCAACTTCATGCATCCTTGCTAAATACAAGTATTTATTTATAAAAAAACTTACTGACCCCAAACTTTTAAACATTTGACAAACGGATTGGGTTACATCTTATAAGCTTAAGGGATTCTGGTTGCCTTTTCAGCTAACAACAAAGCACACAAGAGGATGAATTTAGGTCATAATAATGAACACCTTGATACAGTATTTTCTGCTTTATAATATTTAAGAAATCATCAATAACTAATTTCTATCTAAAATCTCTTAATTTTATATATATTTTTTAGTTAGAACTAAAATGACTTTTAGTGGTTTAAGTTTTAGCCACACACATCTAGGGGTTTCCATGACTATGGCAATTAACGTTCCCCAGTGGCAGGGACTTCCCCTGCCAGCTCCCTGGCTGCCTCTATGCAGCATGAATTCCTGGAAATCACGTGATACTGTTATGTGTTATTATTAGTTTTTTTCATGGCTTAATGGCATTTAAGGCTTCTTCTTTGTCTTAAAATGATGACAGGATCAAAAAGCTGGAATGAACATTCTGCCATTGAGATGAATGTGAAAGTAAACGAATAGCTTTCTCCAACCCTTGGCTTTGTATTCACATAATCTTTCTGAAGAGATAATATTAAATTTGAAACTAGACTTATAAAGTTATATATTATTTATACTCCTCTCAAACACGTGTGTAAAAATTGATTCAATGAAAATTACAATTTACTTTTGGGTTGTATGTTGTGTAAATGACCTACTTTAGGGCACTAAAGCTGTTGATGTAGCTGATGTGATACTCTGCCCAGAGAGATGAGTTAGACAGAGGACTGCTCCACTCAACAAACGCTGACTCAAACCTTCAGAGACAAATAACGAAAGGCAGTGATCCCGAGAAATAAAAATAAAAATGTTTATCAAAGATAACATGATTTGTCAGTTATCATTGAGAGAATGTGTTAAATATGGGAATGCATTTAATGGGATGTGGTTTTAATCAAGTCTATGAGAAAGCCACATGAATAGAAAGAGCATTTGGAGATTTTGGAGCCAGATTACATGGGGGTAAAAATGACTATACAAAGGTGACAGCATCATTTTTATTTTTACACAGAGATTGGTAGGTCTATTAGTTAAATATGTTGACTTTAGCAATCTTTGTTTCTTTATATGCCAGACAGTTCAAAAATAGGAAAAAGCACTTTCTGTGATTTTTGCCCAAAGTTATAAAAAATACAACACAACACAAAAAGTGCTGTTTCCCACTTTAACTAATAGACCTACCGATGCTGCCATCTTTCTATAGTCATTTTAACCCCCTGTATTCTGGCTCAATTTATTTTTTTTTAAATCGACATTTCAGTCAGGGACTTCTGGATGAGTTGACACAGAATGACACTATGGTAACCTTTTTTAATCCAATAATAACTGGCAAATCAGCAAATAAAGATATAACGATATTAAGTGAAATTTTTTAAAATCAGTTTTTCTGCACATAAAATATATACTACAGAGGCTTTCAGAGCTTACTTTCAAAATGTACTTTCAGTTAGCATGTTAATTCTTTATCACAAACCTTTTCGGAAAGGTCTTCAGTTCCTCCAAACAGGATCGGACAACCTTCTGCTCAAGGTTCACATCAATTCTTTTGGATCCTTGTACATGCCCTTTAATATTCTGGGAAAGAAAACATAAATGTGTTTTTTTTCTTTTGTGCTTTTTTAATAATTACAGTGAGCCCAAAAACATTTGGACACTTAAACCACTTAAAAGTTAGGAAAAAAAATTTTTTACACCAAGTGGCATTTGCAAACAAATGATGCTAGAATTTATAATTATAGAACAATATATATTATAACATATAATATGTAGCATAGTTTAGCACATTACTCAAAATGCAAAATGCTGACATTATTGACTCACTCTCATGTTGTTCCAAACATACAAGACCTTATAAGTTTAATGTTTTTCTGTCCCTCCACTGAAAGTACAGTGGAGGGATAGAAAAGCTACAGCTAAGTTAAAAAGCTAAAGCTACAGGTAACCAAAACTTAGAAGATCCAAAAAGGTTAAAAAGGCACCGTAAAACGAACCCATATGAATTGAGCAGTTTAATCCAAGACATGTAAAGAGATTTGCTTGCTCAATTACATTATTTATTTAAATTAACAGAATTTTCATTTTTGGATGAAAATTTGGATGTATCCCTTTAACTATGAACTTGTTTCACTAACATTTAACATATAAGTGTCAAAATGTTTTTGTTTTTTTTCATAACTATACCTATTTTTTATCACTTAAAACTGAACAAAGTTCTTTGTGTGAGATTATTTACTAGTAAAGTGTGATTATCTTTCTTTAAAATAAATGCCACTTGGTGTGTAATATCGCTAATACATTTTTAAACGTAGCTCAACTGTTTGAATTAGTTTTGGGGCCACTATAAGTTAAGAAAAAGGTCCTATACTGCCCTCTATTGGTAAACAAATTCCACTGTGACTGTGGCCATTTAAATGGGAAATCAAAGGACTTCCTATTAATAATTATTACTGCCATAATTTGACTTCCATTTAAATCTGAGGGAAGGCGAGCTACTTATGAAAGTGCAGGCTCACCGTCCAGATGTCCATGTCAATGTGTGAGCTGTAGATTCCCTCTTCAATGTTTGGTTTCCTCTTTTCTGTCCACATTTCCTCATTCTCCAACTGAATAATTCTGTCAAGTGATGTTCTTATGTCAACCTGTTAAAAGCACAGGAGTGGACACTGAATTCAGACTGTTAGCTACTAGCGTTATCTCAGATGCCAGATGTGCTTGTATGCTACCTGTAAACGACTGCAGTATTTAACTTTAATCAGGTTAAGGGAGTCTTTGTCCAGCGGAAGCACTCTCTGATCTTCCTTCAGCTCTGGCTGAAGAGAGCAGCTTCCCATTATCTTCTCACTATGGAAAAAGCAGTTAAATACAGTTTTAGTTACAGTTACTGTATATCATAACCCTTGAAGTATCAGAACAGTCACATCTATAATCACAACTCTCATAATCTGTCATAGTACACGTGACTCTCAACTCTTAAAGGCGCATCCTTTAAATGTATGGTTGTGAAACCAACTTTACAATGAATCTCAGCGACTGGTACACACATAAGTATCCATATAAGGTCTGAAGAGGACTGGAATAAATCACAATGAGCTATTTATCAAACTGAAGTTTTGGGTCATTATAAACACATTGAGACCACTAGACCTTTAGCGATTTGAGAAGTGGATGTTTGGAACATTGAAAGATCATATGAAGAGCCTCTGGTTGACGCAGTATATCAGTCTTTTGATTGGCTTATGTGAATCCACATCAGGTTTGACATCAATGACATCATGATTCTTTGATTAAATGCCACTGATGTCAATTCGGATATGGTGTTCCAGTGAACAATGACTAAAGATTGTCATAAAAATGTATTGCACAGCTTCAGAAATTGACCTTTGACCTACAGACCTTTAATATACACTACTGTTCAAAGGTTTTATTATCAGTAAGATTTTTTTTTTTTTTCCTGAAAGAAATTAATCATCAGCAAGGACCCATCAGCAATGTGACAGTTAAGGCATTTATAATGTTACAAAAGATATCTAATTCAAATAAATGCCATTCTTTTGAACAGCACATCGTTGATGATAATAAGAAATGTTTTTAAGCAGCAAATCAGCATGATTTCTGTGACACTGAAGACTGGAGTAAGGATGATTAAAAATCATCTTTTTCATCACAAGGAAAAATTACATTTTTAAATATATTAGAATAAAAAAACAGTTCTTTTAAATTGTAATATTTCATAATATTTCATAAATGCAGCCTTGTTGAGCTTAAGAGACTTCTTTCAAAAACATAAATAAATGCTACTGAACCCAAAGTTTTGAATGGTAGTGTACTTTTATGATACATATATGGTGCATTTTTGTCATTTCCAGACTTGAGTTCCCCATTCACTTTCATTATATGGAACAAACGGCCAGGATATTCTTTACATTTTTTTTACTTTTGTGTATCAAAAGAGTAATTAATACAGGATTGGAACAGCATGACTTAAATAACAATAACAACAGCAAAAAAAAAAAAAAAGTAATAAAAACTCAGTGAGTGTTTTAGCGCAATTTTCTGACGTCATGGGATCACAACACTAAGAGATAGTAAATCTTTTTATGTTTTTTTTTTTTTTTTTTGTGCGTTCCCGAGATTAGACCTTCCTTAACATAATGCCGAAAACCCGAAGTCTCTAGGTGGTCTGGTTGAGGAGGAGATAGAAGTGCAAGATTGGTGCGCACAGACAGAACAGAAATCATGAGTTAACAATCGCAATTTTGTCCGTAGGAAAATTGCGCTAAAAAAAGATTTGTAAGTGATATTGACCAGCTGTATTTACCAAAACAAAATCTAATGGTAGAAATACCTACCTTGGGTAGCGATGAATAATGAAATCTAGAAGAGCGTAGTAATCTTTCAGTTCTGTCACCTTTTCCAGAAGTCTCTTTAAATGCTCTCCAACAGCCTCATGATGGCAGGACACATAGGTTTCAAACACTTTAAAGTCTGCTGGATATGAGCTCAGAAGTTCAGTCTTCACTCTCTCCAAATCCTCCACCACAGCTTTACCCAGAAGCCCCAGATGCACTGCCAACCAGGAAGCGTTCTGCTCGCGGCTGTCCAGGTGAACTTTCTTCAGAGCGTCTCGAACCCCGTCTCGTACCGCATCCCTCCATGCTTCCCTCCATCCCGGCATCGCTCCTGGTTCTCCCTGTCTCTTCTCTTCCTCCAGGATAATTTGTGCAACATACACCAGCTGCTCTTTATCGCGCAAGGGCAGAGTACTGGAGTTGCGTACAATGATAGACATTTTTTTTCTTAGTGTGCCATAGAGCAAACTGAGGTCTTTCTCTTTATGGACTTGTTCGATGGGACAGTCTTTTTGATCTAGAGCTTGATGCTCACGCTGTAGCTCCAAACTTAGAGACAGTAGATTCACATAGGCATCCTCTAAAGCTTCCGTCTCTATCAGTTTGTTAATCTCCATTACTGCAGCAAATAACACAGTACAGAGGGAGAATAGAGGAGGGAAAAAGCAAAATGTTAGTAAACGGACGACTGCATGAGTTGTGTCATAATACAGGAGCTAACACACTTGCATCAACAGCTATTATATTTCAATCAGGAATGATCCTCTGTCTAGATCTAAACATGATTAGCTCATGCTTTCCAAAAATGTCCCAATCATGCTCTGTTTACCATAGATTAGCAATTGAAGGGATTCTGATTATAATCTTATGATGTGGTCAGGGGAATGTTGCCATATGTGAAGTACTTTACAGATATATATATATATATATATATATATATATATATATATATATATATATATATATATATATATATAAATACACTACCGTTCAAAAGTTTGGGGGCAGAAAGATTTTTAATGTTTTTAAAAGAAGTATCTTCTGCTCACCAAGGCTGCATTTATTTGATTAAAAATACAAACAAAAACAGTAATATTGTGAAATATTATTCCAATTTAAAATGACTGTTTTCTATGTGAATATACAGTAAAGTGTCATTTATTCCTGCTGTGATCAAAGCTGAATTTTCAGCATCATTACTCCAGTCTTCAGTGTCACATGATCCTTCAGAAATCATTCTAATATGATGATTTGACGCTCAAGAAACATTTATGATTACTATCAATGTTGAAAACAGTTATTTACATTTTTATTTCATGATGCTATGATGAATAGAAAGTTCAAAAGAACAGCATTTATCTGAAATCTAAAGCTTTGGTAACATTAAACATTACCGTTCAAAAGTTTGGGGTCAGTAAGAATTTTAATTTTATTTTTGGGGGAAAGAAATAAAATAAATCAATACTTTTATTTATCAAGTATGAGTTAAACTAAATAAATGCTGTTCTTTTGAACTTTCTATTCATCAAAGAATTTTGAAAAAAATTTGTACACAACTGTTTTCAACATTGATAATAATAATAAATGTTTCTTGAGCATCAAATCATCATATTAGAATGATTTCTGAAGGATCATGTGACACTGAAGACTTGAGTAATGATGCTGAAAATTCAGCTTTGATCACAGGAATAAATTACAGTTTAAAATATATTAAAATAGAAAACAGTCATTTTAAATTGTCATAATATTTCACAATATTACTGTTTTTTTTATTGTTTTTTATCAAATAAATGCAGCCTTGGTGAGCAGAATATACTTCTTTTAAAAACATTAAAAAATCGTACTGACCCCAAACCTTTGAACGGTAGTGTATATATATATATATATATATATATATATATATATATATATATATATATATATATATATATATATATATATATATATATATACTGTATATATAATAACATTCATTGAGTCCTCTTTAAGCCAGGTTTACAAAAGAACAGATGTGCTAAAAACCAGGAATAAAACATTTAGGCACAGTACTCACCTGTGCCATATACTATTGTTTTTCTTTTCCATTAAAATGACAAACAAGCATACACTACAATTCAAAAGTCTGTGGTGAGTAAGATTTTTTAATGTCTTTGAAAGAAGTCTCTTATGCTTAGGCTGCATTTATTTGAACAAAAATACATTAAAAACAGTAAAATTTTGAAATATTTTCGAATATATTTTAAAATGTAATTTATTCCTCTGATGATCCTACAGTGTGGGTAGGTGTTGTGCAGTGTGACAGGCTATTCACCATATAAGATATGGTGAATATCTTTTTTGTTGTTGTTTTTGACCTCTTATCAGTTCAAGACTCATGACTGAACATGAACTGAACTCTTATCAATGAAGATTCATTGCTTGAATTCACAGGAACCCAGACAACATAAGAGTAGCCCCCAGCCCCCATACAGTGTAAAGAACAACTTGTTTTGACCTACTATATTTTAGCAAATGAAATATACATTTAGTAAAACAAGTAAATGGTATAAAAAACATGCTAACCAGTCACAATGTCATGATATTGAAAAATTCTTTGTCAACTACCTAGAGAGATGGGACACACAATACTTGTGTGATAAACACTCACCTGACAGAGGCACATGTGGTATCTCAGGCAGAGTATAGGTGTCTCTGAGCTCCAACACTCTGTCTATGCTCTTCACACTATCCGATCTCTGCTCTTCAGATAAAATGGCCTCTGTGACAGGTTGAAGTGGTTCCTGTTTCTGTTTTTTAGAAGTCAGACCCAAACTCTGCCTGATCGATGCGCCCCTCTTTGCCAATGTACCTGTTATGCCAACTGCAGAATCTGAGAATAAAATAAACAGTTACTGGAGATGATTCATGTCATTATGTGTAACATTCAATTGAGCATGTTCTCAAACAAACAAACAAAAACATGACCATGTTATATGAAAGATGATTTTACCCTAAATTTGACCCTTTTAATGAATAAAAATGTATAGTTCAAAGAAAACATATGATCATCTAATATCTCAAATGTACACTTACAATGTCTTTGTGTACCTTATGTATCTTAAAAAAAACTTAATGATAGAACAAACAGGATATAAAGATCATATTTTTTGTTCTTGTGACTGTTCTATTAATTTTAGGAATAAACATAATTGTAAAGGCTATCTCCCAAAAGGTATAATGTAATAAGCCTTTCTGCATTGTTTGCTACATTTACTATCAACACATCCTGTAATGACATATTTCACTTGTCTAGAGGTGAATCTAGTGACATGCAAAGACAAGTCACCTGACTTAGTTCTGGAAAGAGAAGCTTTTTCTGCCTTGGGACTCTGAAATGAAGATTGTGAAGTAGATCCTCTGCTCAAGCCTGAAAAAGAGAAACATGCAAGGAGTTTTAGCAAATTCAAAGTAAATAAAAAAGCCTTATATGCAACTATCTGTTGTACAAGTTAACAAGCTAACATGGTTCCTTATGATTAGGATCTACTACTAGACAATGCTGCTTTTGCCTACCAGAAGTTAAGTTAAACCAGCACTGTTTACAGTAATCTATAAGTGCCATATATTCTGCTTTTCCTCTTATAACTTTGACCTTGGGAAGACATTGTCACTAAAAAACAACAACACTTTTTCATCACATTATGGATACACTTACTTGGAGAGGACGGCGGTTGTAACGGAGAATTTGAGATTTGGCTTTGGTCGCTGTCTGTGTTCTCTGACCTTTTGTTTTTCAATGTCATAGGACTGACTGCTTTCAAACTCGCTCTGAACGTCTTCATAAGTCCAAGACTCTTCTCCTTGACCGGACTTTCCATCTGTTTTCCATCATTTTTCATACCCTTTGTTGCGTCCTCACCCCATTCTGGTGGGTCATTAACCTCATTTCCCCCATCTACTTCTTCTTTTCCAGTTTCTGCCATTTTACCATGCGTCAGTCGGATCAAGCTTGAAGAAAATATATCAAGAACTTTAAAGAAATGTTGAAATATTGTGCCAAAAAACAATACAAGGTTTGATAGTGTTGACCACTGGAGCCGAGTGTGAGAATGAACAGTTGAATCTATCAACAGGTACATCATGATTTTTTTTTTTTTTTTTTTTGTTTACTGACAACATTACTTTTTTTTTCACTGGATTGGAATCATGTAGAAGGCGTACATGTTGTCATAACAACAGAAAGACATGAGCTCATATAAACTCATTTCAGATAATCACAATACAGGTCCCAAAGTTAAAAGATTAACCACACATAGGGTGAATAGTAGGACACTCTTAACCTGACATTACACTTTTATGGAAAGCTTAGGATGTCTCTTATACCTTAGTTAAAAGCAAAAACAAGCAATACACAAATATTGGGAAGAACATTCAAAGCCCAGATTTTTTAAGGCAATGCTGCTTAAGTGCGTAACATGTATTGTGTAATTTTCCTGTCCATGCTCATTTTTTAAAACATAAAATTGTGACTGAAATAAAACGTCACTAAACTAGTGTTTTTTTTTTTTTTTTAATAGCCCTAAACAATATTTAAAATGTCTTTCATCTTCATTCCTGCCTTCATTTTCGACATTAGATTCTGAAGTAGGCTAAATTTAATTTCACTGCACTACTGTAAACACTGTATTATACAATGCACTCCATTGCCATTTAAAGAATTTTATTGGTGTAGAAGTTAATAATAAACCGATAACTTTAAATTATTTGATATGCTCCCCAATTTAACAGTATCACCCTGTCCAACTTTAAATTATTAGGCTATAAGTAGGCTAACAATTCTCAATGTAGCTTAATGGGCGCATGTATGTTTCTTACACCAAAATATGACAGGTTCTTAGAAATCATCTCTGAGTTAGGAAGAAATGTCTCCTTTATAATACCAAAAGCAACACCATTGTCAGTGATTGGTGCTTTAGAGAGCGAAATACAGACCGCGCTTTCTTTCTAAACGTATCGACCCTTTCAGTTTGTTTCACGGACCACAGCTCGGCATTATCTCAATGGAATCTCGTTAAAATTATGCATTACATTAATGTAACATCAGTTTTAATCTTTCATGACACTTAGGCTATGTGATGTCTGTTATTGGCACAGCTACAGGCACCTATACGAGATATAAGCGATTAAAGGTCGCGGAAGATAGATGTATTTTAAAGATCAGTAGCCTACTAAAAACACGCTTAAATACAAACGTGACCGTTAGGCTATCACTTTATATTAATGAATAGGCTAAGTATGTTCGTAAACATTGCATGTGAAACGAACTCACCTTAGATCCGAGTTTCTTATCAAAGTGTGCAACTGCCACGTCCAATGATCTTTTCTGTTAAATAGTGTTGTCTAAAACAAACAAACAGCTGGCAAACGCACTGCACCGACAGGTTCAACAACAAGACTTAACTAATAGCCTACATTTCCCGTAAATAGGACAAGAGTAGAGCTGCGAAAACCCCTGGTACTCACAACAGATTTCTAGCTGGGATTCACCTTGAAACGTCACTGAATAGGTGCATTGTTAATTATTGAGAGCCCGCGTGAGCTGATACAGGAACTAGCGTCAGATTCAAAAGAGCTCAGATAAAACGATTTTGCCAGAGCAATCACTGTATTCACTGACTTGAGAGTTTTTGAAAAATGATTACACATCACTCTCAGATTCCCATAATCTATGGAAATACAATTGTGCCTAATACTGAAGAAAATAATACAGTGGTTATGCAAAGCATCGTCTGTTTCCTTTATGAGCAAAATATAGCATAATCACAATACAGCAAGGCATGTGCCATTTTGCTTTTTATAAATGGTTAGTAGCCTATATATTCAAGTTGCTATCTGCTTAATCTTGAGTTTTAGCAAACTGGGAAGTTGCATTGACCAATCAGAAGCGAATATATTGCATCTACATGGAAACTTTGTTTATGTCTCTTTCTGTTAATTTGTAACTAAATGGATGTGTAAACATTAATGTTAGGTTTATTTTTGGCTGCATGTTTTTGCTTGATCCGTTGCATTTTCTCCCTCTCAATGAGATCAAATGCAGATGTTCATGTTGTATAGCATTTGTATGTATGCATTTGTTATCACTCCAAAGAACATTCTTCCACTGATAAAAGCTGTAGGCTATACTGGTTTTCATAGGTGTATGCGTGTCCTTTCAAGTATACATGAAAGTGAAAGTAAGTTCCCTGGCTTGTAAAGCTCCTCTGAGAAGAAAGGGACGGATATTCCCTGAAAAGGTTTCAGGTAAGAGCTACACATTATTTGCTTGTCATGTTTTGTGCTTTCTTTAGAGACGACACTAAAATGATTTTGATCATTTGTCGGTGTGGTTAAGAGATAGCATTTGTGATTTCTGTTACCATTTAAAAGAACTGACAACCCTTATTTTTCATTCATGGTTTTCATGTTTACTGGCTATCATAATTCTTCTATTCACTATGTAGCCAACCATATTTTTCATAATTCGTCTTTTGACAGTTTTGTTAATCACTGGGTTAGTAGGAAGAGTGTTTGTTTTTTTGCAGGTGGAAAATTTCATGTTGAGTGAATGACATTATAAAATCTCTGATAATCTTATAAGATAAAGCACCATATTAAAATGCCTTGAACGGCTGATGTTGCATAATATATTACTTTCATGAGATATTCTAACTTTTCTTTTGTCATGTATTATACAGGATTGTTTAATAGCCATTTGGATAAACAATGGCAAAATCTCCCACTTCTGGTAAGTATATCAATGTCAGTTGCATGAAATTAAATAGAATTGAATAAATAATCAAGTAGCAAATGTTTTATTGCCACACGGCTGAGCCAGTGGAAATTATGTATTATGCAAAATACAAGGAACAATTTGTAAAAGTGCAGGTGATTGTACATGCAAATCATTTTACGAATAATTGATAATTGTCTTGATGGGTTAACGCAAAAAAAAAAAAAAAAAAAAAAAACACAAGAGAAAGCTGAATCCATACGCAAATAGTAGCAAAATACAATAACAAACCACAACAGAGACCTGAGAACAAGGGAACAGAATGAGCAGCATTAAACGTACATCCGTGTAGGTAGGACAAGACTCAACAAGGAACATAAGGAAACACTGGGGTTTAAATACTAGAGGGGGTAATACGCAAACAAGACACACCTGGGAATGATCACAGAATCAGCCAGAAAAACTACAAAGGACTACAAAAATGGCACACAAGACAGGAAACAGGAACAGAAACAGGGAAAATGCAAACGAAAAATCCAATTAGCAAAACACACGAAACACAAAACCAGGGATAAAGACAACAGACACTGCACAATTGTGGTCTGCTTTCCAGTTTTTCTCCCCATATCCTCACATAATGCTTTAAAACATTAACATTAATGCTTTTTGTTTTATCTCCTTTTTCATTTCTAATCCCTATCAGCTGTGTTTACTGGGATACGTCTAAAGCTGAGAAATACAACATTCATGTCAAAATAAGGGAAAGCACTTTGAAATATCAATCACCATCAATGATGTTACATATTATACAGTAGCCTTTTAACACATCCATAATATTGCTGATAAATGATTCATCGAGCTTTTGGGGTTATTTATTGTTTGCTGATAGTAATTTGTTAAACTTTTAAGTTTCCTTTTGATATTCAATGGTTGAGAAGGGAGGAGAATAATGCTGTGTAATTGTAATATTGTATATTGTTTTAATACATCTCTCATTTTTAGAAGAAAAAAATTATTGTTGATTTTGTGCAGTATAGATTTTATAATATTTTCTATGTTTGCACAGTGAAAGAAATCTTTCGCAGGTTTTCCACGATCAGAAAAAACAAAAAGAAGAAATTTGAAATCAACGACACAAAGATCCCTCAAAAGCCATGCACAGGTGAAGATCTAGTCCATTTGTTGTGGTGGTAATGAAGGCACAAGTAATGCATAGTGCTCTATATGATATTATTCATAGCAACACTCTTTCTCATTGCCGCTTTGTTTTCACAACAGTTTTGCAGATCACAGATTATATACAAACAGATATGCTGAAGGAGGCCTATCTGAACCTGCTCTCCATGCGCCAGAAGCTCCAGGAAGAATTGAAAACTGTGGGCGAAGGAGCTCCTACCACAAATCAAGTTAATAAAGAGAGAGATGTCAATAATCTATTTGTGACTCTAAGGAACAAAATGTCTGTCATTGTACGCAACTCCAGTGCTCTGCCCTCATGCAATAAAGAGCTGCTGGTGTATGTTGCACAAATTATCCTGGAGGAAGAGAAGAAACAGGGAGAACCAGGAGCGATGCCGGGATGGAGGGAAGCATGGAGGGATGCGGTACGAGACGGGGTTCGAGACGCTCTGAAGAAAGTTCACCTGGACAGCCGCGAGCAGAACGCTTCCTGGTTGGCAGTGCATCTGGGGCTTCTGGGTAAAGCTGTGGTGGAGGATTTGGAGAGAGTGAAGACTGAACTTCTGAGCTCATATCCAGCAGACTTTAAAGTGTTTGAAACCTATGTGTCCTGCCATCATGAGGCTGTAGGAGAGCATTTAAAGAGACTTTTGGAAATGGTGACAGAGCTGAAAGATTACAACACTCTTCTAGATTTCATTATTCATCGCTACCCCAGGTGAGCTTTTTAAAACACATCACACAAATGTCTAAATGGCACTTCATTGCATAATTCAGTTTAAATGAAATTGGATCTCATTGGTGTTCCACAGTGATCTGAGAGACAAGCAGAGAATTCTTATAGCAGAAGAAGACTTGCTAAATAATATAAAGACCTCTTACAGTCATTGCCAAAAGGTGAGCTACTGCAAGGAAAGAGTTTTGGCATTGTAGGTTAAAGGTACACTATGTAACCTTTGGGCCAGTTAAAAAAAATGCAAGCATGGACTAATTCAAGTAGCGGAGCAACATTGTGCTTTGGCTCTGTGTGACTGTGCGGATGAATATGTTTCTTTCTCATAACAAAAAAAAGAAGGAGATTATCTTACTACTCATAAAACATTCACTATTAGGCTTAAAGGGGGGGTGAAATGCTATTTCATGCATACTGAGTTTTTTACACTGTTAAAGAGTTGGATTCCCATGCTAAACATGGACAAAGTTTCAAAAATTAAGTTGTACGTTTGATGGAGTATTTCTGTGCCAAAAATACTCCTTCCAGTTTGTCACAAGTTTCGGAAAGTTTTTTTCGAGTATGGGCATGTGTGACGTCAGATGGGGCGGAATTTCCTTATATGTGTCCTAAGGGAACTTCTCTCGGAGGGCGCGCGCGCACCCGTAGACCAGAGCGAGAGAGCGAAACCATCAAAGCGCTGTGCTCGCTGCTAGTGCATTTCGACGATGATTGTTTTATAAACAAGGCCAGTTCGACGCCGGATTTGCAGATCATCTAATGCTTAAGGATGGAGCAGTCCCAACGATAAAGATTAACGGTCGTGCGTTGGAACCGTGAGTAAAACTGCTTCAAATGTCTGTGTGTTGTTAGGTATCGGCGCGTAAGCCGAAATTCTCGGTAAAGCCTATCTTTCTTTTATAAATATAATAAAACTAAAGACTTTTTGGAGATATGAAGGATGCAATACTACTCTATAGGTACTCAAGATTAACATGAGATTGAGTGTTTCACCCCCCCTTTAAGAGAACCAGTTTAGATGGAAAGGATCTCACTAGCTGAGGACATGACTGTAGCTTTACCCATTAGCACACACGTCACCCTCAGTTCTCGCCACCTCCAAAAGCCAAGCCAATGTTGATTCTCGTTTTATTACGAGCACTGTCGCATTCTCTTTTTGCCACAAGACTTAAAACGGGGGATTCCCCGTAGGTTCGAGATTTAGCTGCTCCATGTCAAACTTTTTCGCTAATTGGGACAATAACCTACGACACTCCCACACTTAACACACGTCTAAGTAGCCGAAGCAACTTTTCTCTATTTACGAATATGACTAGACACACATGGGCAAGTGACGGATTTACACAATTTCCTGCGAAAACCCTCCGGACAGGTCTAAATAAACACTTATTTTAGGCTTACTGAATCAGGGTAAGACAAAAACACGTTTTGGAAGAAGGATTTATGATGTATTGACTTACAAATTTTGTTTTATTTTGAATGAAAAAAGTTACATAGTGTACCTTTTAGCAAATACACCACATAGCCTATTTACAATTTGTTTACATCAGTTTGTTTTACTGTGGTACCATATTTGATATCAGGATGACTTTAAATCTGCACTGGAGAATATTATCATAACTGAAAAAGAAGTGTGGACAAAGAAGAAATCTCCTGATAGAACAGATGATGGATTCCTCACTTCAAAAACCTACATGGCCATCTGCCAGGTCAGGACTGAAACTTGTCACTATAGAGGGAGATCCAAAACTTTTATTATTATTATTATAATTTATTTAATTTTTATTTATTTAATTTTCACCTCTGGATTTGTCTTGTTAGCTGATAGCGAGTTATGCTGAGAATCTCGAGAAGATTGATGAGAATCTGGGGAAGTCAGTGGTACGCCTTTGCTTAGAGGAGCTAAATCCATTTCATACAAGGTTTGAGTCACAGTATTATTATAGATTAACTTCAGGTCATTTCTGCAACTTTCCTTCTCTGACAGTTTCCTTCTCTTTTAGATTCGAAGAAGAGTTTTTGCAACACACCCGCTCTCTGTTGACCTCTGACCTGCTGGACTGCTGTCTATGGATGGAATATCACATCAGCTACATCAACTGCTTTAATTCACTCAAGTAAGTCCATCATGAAAGGAACACTGCCCTTTTTAAAAAGAGTCCTTATTATGGAAATAATATATTTTAAAAGAATATACTTAAGTGTGAACTTAGGTGTGAAAATGTTTTCAGACACTTCATTGTATGTTAATGGCAATTAAATGCAAATGTATCATAGTTTAAATAGATATTAAACTTTTGAACTTTAGAGTGTTTTTGACCCACTTAAGTATATGACTTAAGTACATCTTAATATGCAATTTCAGAATTATTATTTTAATATTGAATAACACACTAGACTTAAAATTATTTAAAGTAGTTTAAATGTGCTGTTGTATGTTAGTCAACATATCAAAATAAGTGTACTTAGCATTACAAAATTAAAACATGATTATTAAACATAATGATCTAAGATGTACTTCGAAATAAAAGTGTCATTATTTCAAAGTGCACTTTTAAAAGTGTACATAAGTGTGTTAAGAAACAATCATGAAAGTGTACTCACTTTAAGTACACTTAAGTGGTCTTTTATTTTATTAATATATTATCTGTTAGTATGTTTTTAAAAAATATATATACTTTTAAGATTTGAAGTACACTACAGGTGAAAATTAGTATAGTAAAAGTAAAAGTATAATCAAGTACACTTCTTTTTTCACAAGTGTGCTGTGTCCAGTCCAGGGGTTTTAGATGTACAATGAAAAGTTAGAAAAGTAAAACATAACATAATCCTAACAATCTTTTTTCATGCTGATTGGTTCCTGCTGTATCAGTAGCCAATGAGCTCACATGCTTAACCTTCAGAGACTTTGGGCCCTATTTTAACGATCTAAGCGCATGGTCTAAAGCTCGGGGTGCAAATGCACTTAAGGTGTGTCCGAATCCACTTTTGCTAGTTTAACGACGGGAAAAATGGCCGGCGCGCGGTGCATGGTCTAAAGGGGTTGTCCCTATTCTCTTAATGAGTAATGGGTTTGTTTTGGGCGTCACGTGAAATAAACCAACCAGAGCCATTCCCTTTAAAAGCCAGTTGCACATAGAATAATCTCAGCCACATAGAATAATACATCAGGTTTTATAGGATAAAGACTTGACACATAGAAACCAAATCACCTGCCTAACCCATGACTTTAATATTGTCACCTTCTATTAATATGAAGCAAGCCCCCTCCTTTTCACCCTCTGTTAGCATATGCAAAAATATCTTGGAACATAGAAAAAACACAAGTAAAGGGTTAAGAGTTCTGTTGATTACTCAATATGTCATGGGACAAGAGAGACAGTATTGATTTTGTTATAGTCAGCACTAGGCAATTTTCCATAACTCAAATAGGCAAAAACAGAACGTTTTAGTACAATGTGTTTCCAAGTATTAGAATGTTAGCCCTGTTATGTGTTATTACTGTTAGAATCATGGTTAGTTTAAAATACAGTTTTATTATTTTATTCATTAATTTTCTTCCACACAGCGCACTTTCAGAAACCCTCCACCTTCCCCAGCTCCACCTGGAGCTGCTACGTGTATTTCTTATATGCCATATTGTACATCAGCAGCATGTCTAAGTTGCTCACAGCAGTGTGTTGTGTAGGTATTGGCAGTAGCAAGTCTCGTATTTTTCCGCTTAGACCAAACATATCAACACTGTCATATCCATTACCAATGCAAACACTCCGAGAGTTGTCATGACAGATATCTGTTTAATCTCAATCTTCTGTGAGTTCCTGTCCCTGTGTCAGTCCTTTGAGACATGCATGTCAACATTTTTTATTTTGTTACAGAGAGAATCTGCAGTTTTATAGGGAGAACTTTTCAGCTCAGTTGGAGCAGCTGGAGAAAGACGTGGATGGACTGATTCAAAGACTTAGCCAGACCCTGATAAAACAGTTCAAAACTGATATCAAGGTGGGCCTTACCGCAGATATATACATATAAAATATATTTATATATAAATCTAAAATTATACCTAGTCAAGAGCATATTACACATAATTTTTTATAGTTGAAGATTACAATATTACTAACTACAATGCAATTTTCCCCAAAGCCTTACATGGATGGTATGATGACAAAAAAATGGCTGAAAACAAATGGAGATTTTAAAGAAGTTACTTATAGAATAGATAATTATCGTGGGCTCTGTAAATCTATGAGAGCTCCATCAGCTCAAGTGAGTCCATGTCATCTACTCAGAGATTCTCTCTAATGGCTACAGAGCACCACTTTTAACACAGTGTCTGTATTTGCAGGTTTTCGTGAATGATGTGCACTATTATGTAGCCAAAGAATATGTATCCCAGCTGATGAAGAAAAAGTATTCATGCAAAAAAACCAAGAGCGAAGATGCTGCTGCAAAACTGAGAGAACAATGGAATGAACTCAAGAAACTATTTGAGGACATGGTAAGATCCAGTCTAGCATTAAATAATCTGGAATAAACAAATGGATTTTTCATGCACTGACAATATTATTCTGTACACAGGGATCATCCTTAAACTGGCTTTATCCGTTGGGAGATTACCTTAGTGACATTATTGGAATGGAAAATGAGAGAAAGATAAAAGATCTGTTAATTCCATTAGTTAGTAATTACCCAGACATCAGGTAAGTGTTATAATAACTTTGCATATGCTACTATTTTAAAACAATACATTGTTTTGTTCACTTGGAACCAGTTCACTTAATTCTCCCTTACTGTCTCTTCTCGTCTTTAGCAAGAAGCAGTTGTCAGCTGTTCTGTACTTCCGAGACAACAGTTTTAGCTTGGAGAGGCACAATGCTGTTAATCAGTTTGCTGTGCTTAAACGGGATGCTGGGAACACAAATCATGACCGCTCCTTCTTCACTGACATTGAGGTACTTTCCTGAAATACAATATTTGTAGATGTGCAATACATTATTTGATGCACTAAATGATCAGATAACAGAATATAAAATATTTTGTGTTTAATTTGAATTAATTAATAAAGCAATAAAATTGATAAAGATGACATGCGTGTATTTTCACAAAGTAACACACTTTTATCTTTTACAGTGAGATTACTTTTGGCATTCTGGACCTTCAATTGCATTACCTTTGATAATTTTGTTCAAAACCTGTACAGTACATTTTATTGTTAGAATACAGCAGGTATTGTTAGTTTATCTGATGTAGGGTTGCATGATTAATCACATGTGCGCTCTCTGAACTGCTAAAAAAAGCACTCATGATCTCCATTACCGTATTCTGCTGAAATGAAAGTGTAATACATCCAGTCTGTGTTCCTTCAAAAGGCTGCATGTGCTGTTTGCGGCAATGCTAAATCTGCATGCTAACTTTATCGGGAATGAATTGTAATAAATCCAAATATGAATCTCAATGTGGTTTGCGATTGCTGAATAAATGTACAACCTCTGTGCTTTTTTGTTTAATGTTTAAAAACATTAACATAATCCGGAATAACTGTATTATTACCATTTTTAGCTTCTGAGAGAAGCTTTTTAATGGTTTTACCAGTTTTCATAATGCTGAGAGTGTGTTCATGTAACTTATAAATATAATAAATCAGGAAACTATGAGGTAAAATAAACTCTGCGTATGAGTTAACATTCTCTTGATTTGTACTTACAGGAAAGTGCAATAATTCTGCTGAAATGTATAAAGAAATTTCTCAAATTAGACCAATTATTTTGTAAATGGATTTGAGCAAAATTATTGTGATTAGCAGTTTTTTGTGCAGCCTGAATTTGGTGTATGTTTTGGTTGTTTGTCCTTATACTTACCAATAGAGGGAGACATTAAACTATAAACAAACAATTTGGATTATCTCATATTGTGTAATCATTCAAAAAGAGACTTGATGGACTGTTTATCTACTGTGATATCAATCATGAAAATGTGATGTGTAAAACATAATGTCGGACAAAACAGATTGTGTGCCGCACAATATTTACTCCAGGTGGACCCAGCTCTTGGGGGGGAAAATGCTATTGGTTGGTTAGTCATAATTAGTTATTCTCCCTTCTCTTGTTTAATGCAAATTTTAAACCTATTTTTAGCCTAAGCCTAAAATATTTTCTGTTCAGTGAACAAAACATGAAGATAAAAATAATTTTCCTCTGTAACTACAGTGTGTTATTGAAAGGATTTTTTCAGTTGCTGTCTGTACTTTTATAATGACCAGGTAAAAATAATATATCTTTCCACATGCAAATAGTGTATAGTTGTGTGCCTGCATGAGAGAGTGTGTTATTTCAGGACAGACTGGCTTGTGTCCAGATGTCCTGAGGATTACAATCTTATCTACAGTCTGTAGAGTTAGATGTGATGAAATGGGAGGGGATTTTTGAAGATATTTGTAGTTCAGAGATTGAATGCCATAGGTCTCTGGCTCATCCATAAGTCCTTTTCATCATAAATGACACTTTAAGGACACTTACAAATCCATAATCCCTCTTTTTCTTCAACTTGCCCTATTAACGTGTTCACAGGTCTGAATATTTACTTTTTTCTCCACTCTTTAAAGAGGATACTGCTTATTCAAATATCTTCTGGCTGATTTGTATACAGAAACCAGAGGCAGCAGATGACTCCCTGGGTGTCATGTCATTGTGAATATGTGTGTTAGACTCGTGTGTGTGTGTGTGTGCGTGTGTGTGTGTGTGTGTGTGTGTGTGTGTGTGTGTGTGTGTGTGTGTGTGTGTGTGTGTGTGTGTAAATACATGTCAGTGTTGCATTATCTCTGGTGCTCATTAAGTATTATATTTAGCTCATTACAGCATTTCCTCCCTGCCTTACCTTATCGTTCGGAGCAGTTGTTATGCTAAGATACATCGCAAACATGCATGTAATCAACACATCAGTCATGATAAATGCTATCAGGTTTAATGAAAGCATGATGAGGTTGCCCAGACCCACTTTATATCACTCTTGGTCATTGGAGGGTTAATGAGGCTAACATTAAAGTTGCAGGATATTGAGGACATTGAGTGGATGGGGAAAAAGACGGTTACACTTTATTTTAAAGGCCCACTGAAGTGCCTTGGAACATGCAGCATTATTCAATGTGTTGACGTAATTTCCACCGAAACAGGAAGACGGGACGGGACATTTCGAACAGCTCCTCCCCTTTTTAAAATAGCCAATAGCGGTAAAGCCACAGTTTCCTCCTAATCTCTAACCGTTTCTCCTCCTAATCTCCCCCATTATCACTTTATAATACAGCATTCTGTGCAGAATTCAAATGGTTTGATATGTTTTGTGGTTTACCCTATATCGTGCTATCGTGTGTGTGCGCTGTGGTGGTTCGCGTGATACTAACGTGAAACCAGACTTCATTCGCTCTAATGGAAAGCATATTTACACTGTCTGAATCATTCCCTATATGCCCTATATAGTGCACTATGTGCCATTCACCATGAAGAAAATAGTAAATGTGTGAACAAGTGACCGATTTTAGCAGCAACTTAAGCTTCTATTTATAATGCAGAGGCCGGACGCTTTAGATTCTAGAGAGCATTTGATTGGACAGAAAACCTGATCTGAAAGCTGAAGCGCAGCGTGTTGTCATCAAAATTACAGATATATATATATATACTGTATATATATAGCTTAACGACTTTAAGATGATGTAGTTACATAGTACTTATTCAAATAAGTAATATTAATGAACTACGTGTACTATAGAGTTACGGTTAGGGTTTGGTTTAGGGTCAGTTGCAATTATGCATAATTTACTGTTATTACTATAGTAAGTACATTTAGTGATGTGTAACTACGTCACCTTAAAATAAAGTGTTACCAAAAAGACGCATGCAAGCCTAAAGCCAGAACAGTGTCGAGAAAGGTGGACATATATTTGGAAAGAGAAGTAAAGTTCTCTCCTTCTCTCAATTACTCTTTATACATATTTCTCACACATATGTTGGTTCAGTTTCTTCTCAGACAAAGAGTTTTGATTACTATTAAACTGCACAGAATCAGGGATTTTTCAGGGATCTCTAACCATCCCCTAAACTTTTCTGCATAACTTGCTCCATGCATAACATTCACCATAGCAACCACCCCAGAACACCATAGCAACCACTTTTACACAGGTAAGCACCACTCAGATTTTCTCCAAATACATGTAAAAATCTATTTTGTCTTACATTTTTTTAATTCAACATTTAATGGCTGACGATGAGGGCTGAGTACTGGTCCAAATGCTGATTATTGCTTCACTAAAAGAGGACTGCCCTAGTTTTCTATTCTCACTTCTAGAAACAGCAACATTACACTTCAAAAGAAATCTGTATTCTGCTGTAACACTGCCAATCATCTGTTCATCAGTTCGTAGTTTCAGAAACTTTTGGAACTAGAGTGTGCTTTGTATCCTGAGCATATCACATAAAATAAAATGAATTTCAGATTGCCTAGAGGTTTTTTTGAATATCCTTTGCTCAGGGATGTCTATACACACATAGGTTCTATTTTCTTGCCTTACACTATTACACTTCTTCATTTCAGCAAACCACCTTCTGCTTTAACCTGTTTCCCAACCCAGACAGCAACATATTGTCGGCCCAGATTCGGACCACATCTGGTACATGTGGATTCCACATGTCCCAGATGCTGGCCCAATCTGGGCCGACACTGTGTTGCTGTCTGGGTTATTTTTTGCATAATATTTGTGCAGTATCTAGACACTAATTGAGTATATACAGTCTGTATTTATTATCTCTGTAAAAAGGTAGAGTAGGCAATTTTTGGTCTGAATGCAATGATATGTCTACCTGTCAACTTATGTATTTCCATACCTCTGCACACCCTGCTTATGCAGACATCACACGTCATCAGTGTGTTCCATGAGGCGTAGACCTTAGATATGTATACGTAGATGTTACGTTCAACTACTCCAGACACGTCGGAGCGCCCGCCATCTTGCAACGTTCAGCGTTCACTCAAAGTAAGAATCAATGTTGTGAAACTACCGAGGTTTAAATTCCCGAAGAAATGGGATAACTTTTCACAGGTGAGAATGTGTTGGTAAAAATGTATTAACTCAATATTACACATTTTTACAATGGTACTTTTAATGTTTTAACTTTTACTATGGAAACTAATTAATGTTGTGTTAGCTGACGGCTTCGTCTTGTTGTATTCAAAATCATCTGCTGAAGTCTATTGCAGATATAGATATTCATACATGCGTCTAACTCCGGTTGCAGACGCTCAGCCAACTTGCTCTCGAATGTTCACGGACCGACTTTGACCGTTCCAATATGGCGGACAGCTTACGTAGTATAGTGGCTTATTGAAACTGCCAATAATGAGGCATCTATGTATATATGCCAATGGCGTAGACCAGGGGTGTCAAACTCAGTTCCTGGAGGGCCACAGCCCTGCAGAGTTTAGCTTCAACCCTAATTAAACACACCTGATCAGGTAATCAAGTCCTTCAGGCTTATTTGAAAACTGCAGGTGTGTGTGTGTTGAAGCAGGGTTGGAACAAAACTCTGTAGGGCTGTGGCCCTCCAGGAACTGAGTTTGACACCTGTGGCGTAGACAGTCAGTCTCGACCAATGCAAACAAACAGCAGCTACCTTTTACAGTTCCTCCTGAACCAAAACAACAAGCTTATGCTGCGTTCACGCCATGTCATAACCGTATTTATGAGATGGCAACCCGAGATGTTCTACCCGAAAGCTGTTCACATCCTCACACAAATTTTTTTGCGTTTCTAAATAAACACTGCGAACTCAGAAATGAATCTGCAGCAGTAAGGTGGTACATACAGTAAGAGCTATGAAAGTTGTTTATGCTCATTATTATTGTAATGTTATGTGCTTTGAGACATGAGGTAATTAACGGCATCTCTCGTGGCTCCTACCTTGAAGTCTTTATAGCGTCTACTTGTTTTGTTCGTTAATTGTTGACCTTGTAAAGACCTGTCAAACTTTAGACACTGTCTGCATTGTGGCTGCGGAGACATTGTATTTTGCTTCTTTTCTGCCACGCAAAAGAGAAATGTCATGACTAACTTAACCAACAAATTTCTGCCTCAGACATACAGGGAAACTTGCGAGAAGCTAATTTTGTTGATGCAAATGCACAGCTTTGCATACATAATAGGTCGACAGCCAGACGCAAAACAAAGGACTAAAGGGAAATGAGCACAATTTCACAAACAACCATGGCTGACATGAACAGGGATGAATGAAATTATTTTCTTGCATGTAATCCTGCATTTGTTGCCATGAAACAACCTTTTTCTCTTTCTTTCTCCTTCCATTACAGGTGTGCTGTCTCGCTCAAATGTGCTCTTGTCTAGGGATGAAATCAAAAACGAGTTTGTTTCACTCAATGTGCTGTCAGTTTCTGAGAGAGAAAGAGCATGACTGAGAGTCACCACTGAGAGCTGAACAGCATTATGGGTAAGAACAAACAGAATCGGCAACAAAGGCAAAAGTGTAGCCCTCAAATCCCAGTGCGTCTCATTTAATTCTGTTTTATCTTGGTGTAGTTTTAAAAATCAATAATAACCAGATAAGATGTGTTGATCCAAACCAGGCAGACTCACACTACATGATATTGAGATACCCAGGGGCGGTATATACTAAGTTGAGTTTTTATGTGCTGTCTGGCTGGATCCCTTTCATGTAGAAGTATAAATAACTTAGAGAATGTTGTTTGGATGTTGAATAAGCCTAAATGCTCCCTAAATGAAAATAAATGAAAAAGGGGAGGCACCAAATGGACTAACACTGCTGATCTTTTTGTCATTGTGTAAGCTGACCTAAGCCTCACCCTCAGTTCACTGAAGGGCTTATAATAGAGTTCTCATGAAAGCTGTCTTCACAAACAAGCACTGACAGACAAGTGACAAGCTCTTCATGATCCATCTGTCACCTGAGCCAAACCTGCCTGAGTAGGTGTAACAGACTATACAAATAAGCATAAGCAGACACACACTGTCACACGGAAGTAGAGCTGTAGTGAGGTCAAGAGATCATCAAAAGGATGACGTATAGGAAACTTTCTCAGTGATCTACAGAAAAGAGATCAATTCTTAGATTAATTGTGGCGTTATATGAACGCCAGCTGGAGGGCAAAACATTGCTTCCCTCCGTTCCCCATTATAGCTATAAACAGGTTTGTACTAAGTACTAAGACAGTAATATTAAAACACCAAATTCAGTATACATGTTATAAATATAACATGATATGCACAGGCAAGCAGCTGAACCCAGAATATTTAGATATTCCAGATATCACCTAAGCGGTGATCTAAATATTCGTGACTTGAACTGAAAGGCCTGTGCTGCAGTTCTATGGATGTTTTGGTCTCCAGGTCTCCACGCAAGTCATGTGACAATAAACTGTGAATATAGAGGAAGGAAAACTCCCAAGTTTTCTCCTGATAGAAAAAAATATTTCCTTTTCAATGCATAAATCTATTTAATGCTATATGTATGAGTCTAATAAAGTAGATTTAGACATGTTTACTTACTACTGTACATGCACACACATACTTGAATGAAAATCACTGTTTTGCTAGCAAGAAAAAATAAATGCACACGAATACACACACAAGTACAAACACACACAATCATCTTTAATAGCATGCGTCCACAATTAATGGATGACTTTAGTGGGAATTTGACATTTGATGACATTTAGCAGGTCTGCCAAGTTAATGGTGGGAAAAAAAAACTTTAGTATTAATCTGAGAAAGAAAGAGATGCACAAATAGAACATAAAAGAAAACAATATAATTATTATCTTTGGGTTAACTATACAATAAGTAAAAACGCACATAGGCCTACTGCATTGACTCACTATTCAACTCTCATAACAGGGTGTTAAATGAAAACTAATCAAAGAGATAATAAGAATGCTCATTACTGAGTGTTATTTTTAGCAATATAAATGTGACACATTGACCTATTAAAAGTGTATTTAAAGGGATGGTTCACCCAAAAATTAAAATATTGATGTCTGCTCTAGATTTCTTCCATGCGTATTTGTGAACAAATGAGTCAGATCTTTTTACTTCAACTCAATCACTCGATGATCCAATGACAGTGGTTTTCAGGCTAGAGAGTACTAGTGAATAACCAATTACATTTTAATCTGCTCCTAAATTCACCATAAAACATGGCATATTGGTGCCTGTATGTTTTACTTAACTTATAGCCATATATTTCATAATTTGATATTATTTTATTACTGATCTATTTGAAGTACCCAAATCTGCATTGTGCCTAAAAATCCGCTAATAACCACCATATTAATACCGGAAGTAAAGCAGAAAATTATATGATGAATCCGAATTCATCTAATATTCGTAAATAGATGGTGAATGATACAGTACTAAAATAATGCAATAAACATTAACTAAACAGAAAATGAAACACAAAACACCCTTATACTGAGAAAATGATGACATTATTTTTGGGTGACTTGCTCCTTTAATTCTGTTGACTGCAGCAGGTAAAAAATATATCTGTGTGTGTACGTGCGTGCGTGCGTGTGTGTGTGTGTGTACTCATTCCCTAGGTTATGGGGACAAAATATCCCCAAAAGGAAAGTATACCAGTTCATTTTGAAATCTTGTTGGTCCCCGTGAGAAAAACAGCTTATAAATCATACAAAATTAAGTTTTTTGAACATCTAAAAATGCAGAAAGCTTCCTGTGATGGGTAGGTTTAGGGGTAGGGTAGAGGGACAGAATATACAGTTTACACAAAAATCCTTACGTCTATGGAGAGTCCCCATAAAACATGGAAATCAGTGTGTGTGTTTGTGCATGTGTGTAGATGGAGGTGTTTCATTCTTTGCCATCTCACCTGGCTGTATTTGAAATCAGCAGTTTGGAGCCAGCAGAGACAAAGAGAGGGGAAGATAAAAGCAATGACTTTTTTTAACTAGAAAGAGAAACTTTACTAGAGTACCATTCACTACGGCAGACTGTTCAATGAGCGGCACACCTTTGAGCAGAGATTTGATGCATTTATATCCTTGAAATAATATAAAAGAGTAGAAAAGGCTATATCTCACCAAATGGCATAAACAAACAAAGATGTAAGATTGGGACTGCTGCTATAATAATGATGATGATGATGAGAAGCATGTCGCCGATAGCTGTGTTGCTAATCAGGCTCCTGCTGAACTAGGTCAAGTGCCACTATCCATGTCTGATGTAACCAAACCCCTACATTGAACCATCTCCATAGTTACCCAGCGCAAGCACAGAGGGGTTTTGACTGAAGTGGAAAAGAGATAAAAAGGAAAACAATGACATTAACAAAGGACAGCCAATGCAAATCTAGAAATGGTGTACTCGTGTGTCAGTAAGGGTCACTTTATTCAGGACTTAAATTCATAAAATAAACAGGTCGAGTTTCCATTCAGATACTTAGCATGGCAAGTGAAATGTTTTGGTTTGGACAGTGACATTAATACTGACATGCACGACAAAATCCGTGAAAGTAGAGTGCATGTCATGGTTGTTAGGGGATTTTTGGATCAGTGGGCAAGCGATGCCCGTCACATGCTGTAGAGTGAACTCGAGTCATCAGGGTCACGTTAATCACACAAAGGTCATTGAGCTCTGTGGACAACTTAATCTCTTTGTGCACTCTTTCTGTTTAGATCCCAATGCTGTTAAAAACAAGGACACTTTAATCAGTCTCATTCTGAACTCACTCATTCATAGTCATCTTATTGCTGGAATGATTGTGATTTCACTTAAAATACCAATGCCTTCTAAAGTGCTCCTCCTGCATATGCCTTGTTGTCTGTATGTATTTTGCACTATGTTATAATTTGACCCATGTTTTATTAAATCTTATACTTACTTAAATCTGTTTTACTTATAAATCTGTTTAAACCATTTTATTTGCAGTTCACATAGCAACAAAAAGCTCCACATGAAGCTCAGGTGTAGGCCTACTTAACTTTTTTCCTCCACAGAGGACTTTTTAAAAATCTGAGACCATACATGCCCCAGTATTGCACAAGACATGCCATGATATTCTTGCATTATTATTGCAATGTGTTGTCCAAAACTAGTTATTAATTTTTATTAATTTATAAGGTAATATATAATTTTTACCCATGTTTAACATTTACATCAAAATATTATTAAAAGCAGGTGCTGCTGTTTACATGTATAGTGTGCATACATATGCTATCGGTCAAAAGCTTGGAATATTTAGATTCTGTTATTGGGAGAACTTTGTTGCTGACACTATGGGAATGCCTTTAGCATGTAAGCTTTGTCTGAAGCAAGTGTGAAAATGTGCCAATTCTATTGGCCGAGGCAGTCACGTGATGTCACTCACCATGTCGGCATGACCACAGAAGTGATCAGCTTCTTTGTCTTTAAGAAGTGCTCTGTCTGTAAAAAAAAAAAAAAAGCAGGTCATCAACACTCCCCCTTCATGAGCCTTCAATTTCTTCCCGTTCTCCATAATGAGTTTGTGGAAGAAACTGTATTCTGCTCGCATAGTTACCGGTTCACCATGCTGGTGGGCAAGGCTCTGCACACCATGGCGGTGTTTCAGGCGTACCAGGCTTACCTTCTCAATGATCACCTGGTTCAGTGTGAGGTATTGGCACCTGAGGCAGTCTTGGAACCCACAGATCTTGCACTCCGTGCCACAAAGCAGATGCTTTGTGCCATCGGCTAATCAATGGCTGCTAACGTTGCATCTGTGGCTGAACTTATTGGGGACAAAGAGAAGGATAAAACTTTTCTCTTTGATGCCCTGATGTTGCTCTCTGGCCTCTTTGTTACTGTCGTTGATTTGGTAGTCGAGAGGCAAAAGTTTAGAAGTTCAGTCTGGGGCATTCCAGAGGTTCATCCCTCGCCGTGTCCAGGGTCCGTCAACCCCTCTGACCCGCGGCCTGGGAATAGTTCCTGGCAGAGGGTCAGAAGGTGAGCGTGGCACCCCTGCAGTCGGGGTCAAGACAGCATGCCCAGAGTGGGCCTAATCAGGACCTTAAAGAGGACATTTTAGTTTGCAGGTCTGATTGCGATCCACTCTCTTGCCTGTTTTGCCTAACAGTTAGAGGTGACAGTTAGACAATTACATGGTGCTTCCCAGAGGAGTAGTGGGGGTTGGACCAGGACTCCTGGAGACCTAGGTAGAGGCGTATAGTGGCTAAGTTGAGCAGAGATGAGCGATGATGAGCACGGAAGCATTGGTGCAGTGTTGAGAGAGCTGAAGATGGTCTGCATTGCCATTTGCATCCCACTCTCTCATCTGTCACCCCCTCCAGAACATTATCATTTGGAGGTTAAAGCATATAATCCTGTTTCCCTAAAGGTCTGCTAGAAAAGAGACAGAGTACATAAGTGGACTGTATCACTATTAGCTTCCCAGCTGAGGAATTAAAGAGCTGGGAGAGATTTCACAGACCAGCAGTAAATAGCAACTATCAGCATATAGGTTTAAAAGAGCTTTACAGGTGGGAAGGTGGACTAGGTCATTTATATGACCCACTCTCTCTGTGGCTTAGCAACTGACACAGCGTCTCGTTCTCTTCTCAGGGAACCAGTTACATGAAATCATTTCAATAACTTTTCAATAAGTCCTGCTGTTTTTTTTCAATAAGGCCTGCTGATTAGCTGAATTCCAAGAGAATAGTGATGGGAGAGAGAAAATAGAAAATAGTGTGTGAATATCTGTGAATGTTATTACCCCATGTAATAAAATAGATTTTTAAAATGTTCACATTGTCATATTTGTTACGGGTGGCTGCTAAAAGGAAGCGCACGATGAAGGACAATACTAGGAAGGAGAATACTTGTCTTTTATCCAACAAACTTACTGGAACACTCTGGGAAACAGAATAACAACCATTAAACATAGACAACACCGAACAAAGAACTGAATGAAGGCGGGACTTAAATACACAGAGGAACAAAAGAGCGAATTAATTGGGCAACAGGTGAACGGGATAATCAAATCAAGGGAACAAACTGGCACACACTAAGAAACTGGGTCACAGGCAAACAGGCACAGAACTAAAACACAATGAAACATGGCCAAAACAGAAGAGAATATGATAAAACCGTTACAATATACTTCTTGAGAGTGATAAAGGTAAATAGATTTGGCTTGCTGTCAGCAAGAGCTCAAGGACGAGACTTGAGCTCTTAGTTCCCACCAGACTACATATGCTAGTTAATTAATAGGCTATAACAATGGAGGTGGAGGTTGTTGTGTCCTTGTGTATCGACAGGATCAGATGAAAATGCTCCTCCAAAACAATATCCCCATTATTCCTTGCCATTTTGGGAATAATGAGGATGTTGAGCAAAGAAGAGAACTTGCTTTGTGTATTAAAAACTGCACGAAACACTGCACATAATCTACATCTAATGGTAGTTTATAGGAACATATTCATCTGAGCTAAATGATGTAAATATTAAGGTAGATTATGTTGTCTAAACATAGGAGAACGGTTTAATAGATGAAGAACACAAACTCAGCAGTTATTTAATATTAATCTTTATTAACTTACCAAACAAACAAACAAAAATATGAGTACATATTAAGAGCAAGTTTAATATCAAAATAGCAGTTTATTTTTACCACAAAATTTTATCTAGAATGAAGGCAATTTAGATTGAATAAAATATTAAAATAAAAAATAATCAAAATCAAATCAGGTTTTTTCTCTCCAGAATATGTATTTTCTGGTTAATTATGTAATTTCCATTATTTATTAAAAGTCACAACTTTCAATGCATGCCAATAAAAAAGATTTAAAAAAAATCTTGATGGAGACACATATGATAGTGATGGAGGGTTTTCAAAGCAAACATAAGCATTTAGTTATGGTATTATGATTATATTACAGTAGACAAAATGTGATTTCAATATATAAACAGAGATACACATCAAGGCAGTTTCACATGGGGATTTAAAAATCAAGAAAATATGAGTGCAATGTATCTCATGAAGTGAATGGTTTAGAATCACATCACTAAAATAACAATATTAATATCTGAACTATTGCTGTTAATCTAGTTTTTTTTTTTTTTTTTGGTAAAAAAATGCAAGTGATGAAAAATGCCTGTATGTGCAATACCAACCCAATCTCACAACCTATTTTACGAGGTGGCGATTTTCTATGAAAACTTAATTTTTGGGGAAAAAAAGTAAGCTTGAAGGTCTACCCCTAAACATAACATCAATGGAGTGTAAGCAGATTGTACAAAACATACGAATGAGACCATAAAAAGACAACTAGTTACTAACTGCCAGTCACAATATTGGAGTTGGCCTTCCCAGTATTTCCCAGCATGAATTGAAGTGTCATTCATGCCTGTAGTACAAACTGTTCAGAGTGAGTTATATACCAAGGTATAATACTTAAGTACAGGTTTCTGTTTAAATTCCTAACCCTAAGAAAGAAAATAGTAATAGCCACGCTTGTCTTAGCAAACACAACTAATTAAAGTCAGAATTTGTCAGAAGTTGTTGGATGTCTCTGTATTTAGTCCAGTGTTGGTCTCTAGCTCCAGCTATTGTCCTTTGAAAATATTGTGTATGTGCACAAAAACCTCTAATAATTTCAAGTCTGCTGAAAGTCAGACAGGGCTTGGAGACATAAGCATGTCCTTGTCCACAGGATGATTGACAGGCAGACATGTTTGAAGTTCAGCAGCAGTCATTCCTCACAAGCCTCAGCCAGATGGTGTTGAGAGAGGATGGAGTCTCCTCACATCAAGTTTTCAGCCATTGAGTGTGTAATGAATAATGTTCACATGAATATGAGATTTACATTGGTCACTGCAATCCTTTTGAATATATATGGGCTTCTGGGATACATCAAAGTGAAAGGCATAACAACAAATCAAATCATATCTTGCTCTAGATTTGACATGGATATACGCAAAGTATCCAAAACCATTGTGTATGTTGTGCTTATTATATCTCTCTCTTATATAATTGATTCTGATGAGTAAATTACACATTTCTGTGGTCAAATATTTCTGTATATTCACTGTTAAACAATTGATCAGTTGTACATCGCTGTGGTTATTTTATCTCTCTCATAATTTTGTAATCTCTCTGTGATAGTTGTCATCTCACCTAATAAAATTATTTCAAATCAATATTTTACATCCATTTATTTGGTAAGTATAGACATTGATTAAGTGGAATAATACAATCAGCTGGTCATTAAAGCTAAATGATAATGCAGTGTTGGCCAGCTGACTATACCGTTTACTTCAGATCCAGGAACAGGTCATATAGAACATTATTTTGTACATCAAAATTTATCAACTTAAAGGGGCTAATAAAATCCATTTTTTGTTGTGGCATCCAATCTACACTCATTTCAGTATATTCTCAGACATATGTGACCCTGGACCACAAAACCAGTCACATGGGTGAGATTTATACATCATCCGAAAGAAGCTTTCCATTGGCGCATGGTTTGTTAGGATAGGACAATATTTGGCCGAGATACAACTACTGAAAATCTGGAATCTGGGGGTGCAAAAAATCGAAACATTGAGAAAATCGCCTTTAAAGTTGTCCATTTATGTTCGCGATTGTGCCGCATTCACTCACGAAAAGAAATGTTTTATATATTTACGGTAGGAAATTTACAAAATATCTTCATGGAACATGATCTTTACTTAATATCCGAATGATTTTTGGCATAAAAGAAAAATCGATAGTTTTGACCCATAAAATGTATTTTTGGCTATTGCCACAAATATACCCGTGCGACTTGTGACTGGTTTTGTGATCCAGGGTCACATATATAAAAATGTTGAAGATACTTTTATGCAGCACTTTCATCATTTCCGCATCAGAAAAAGATTCAAAACTAGGCCTTCAAATCTGAAAGCAATTTAAAGCCATTTTGAAAAGTACAAAAGACTTTGAAAAAGTCTTTTTAAAGCCATGCATGTGTTATAAAGGGTGCTCAGATATAGCGTTGTGAGCTCTGATCTTATTCACACCTGCCTTCCAGTGTTGGCTGTCAGCTGTGTTTGTGTGAAAATTGTGTGAGAACTGAGACTTGTGATAATGACAGACTTGCGACAGTGTGTTTAATAAATTTCAGTTACGCTCAGCTGCCCCTGATGTTTCCAGGCTGCTGCACTTGACTTCATCTGAGATGGGGAAATGCACACAGTCATTTAAAAATGAACTTCTCTAAACTGAAACACATACAGTATAAGCATATATTTAGTTGTTCCCCTTTAGAACATTGTACAAGTAATGTGGATCAATGTTAATAACAAAACTGCTTTTTTCCTTAATTATTGTCTTACACACCTGCACTCTGGCTGTGTGAAATCTGGGTTTGTGAAGCGGACATCGGTGTGATCTCTTCAGAGGGTGTGTGTGTATGGCTGGAAGGGTCTGCGGTTCTCAGGTCATCCGGGGGCCAACGTAACTCTCCGCTCTCCACCTCTCCCTCTGTGGGCTCCACTACGATGGAGGGCAAGCGCTTGGACAGCTTGGGGTGGCGCTCCTTTGTGTCTGGAAAAATCTGAAAATAGATGTTTTATCTTTGAGATAAAGTAGATGTTGAATGCGCCACTTATGTTTATCGACATAAAGAAACAGGTCACCTATATGGAAAATGCTGTCATCATTTAATCACTTGCATTTTGTTCCATACCTTTATGACTTTCTTTTTTCCATGGAACACAAAAGGGAGTTTTTAAAGAATATCTTGGGGGGGGGGTTCATATAATGAAAGTTAAAGCGGACCAGGGCTTGTCAAGCAACAAAATGACACCATAAACGTGTCCATACTATAACTTTGTATTATCTGAACAGGACAAATTTATGCCAATAATTTCATAAATTCCAGGCTATTTATCACACAAAGCTATTGAATGATATTGAGTATTTCAATGACCCTTTCAAAAAGAGCATGCAGGATGTTCTTTAAAAATGCAAGAAGGTCATAAGGGTTTGAACGACATGAAGTTGAGAAAATAATGACAATTATCTTTACACAGTATTCACAGAATCTTAAAATCAGTTGAAAGTTTAATTGAGAGATCAGATGACAATGAAGGAACTGATCAACGTGGGATGAAATGACCAATGAAAAGACTTAGATGAGACACCAACCTGAAAGGAAACGCCTTGCTCTCCGGTGTCACTCATAGTGAAGTCTTCTCTACTGTGTTCTGGGTTGTTCATTATATCTGTCATTCTAATAAGAAAATGAATCATAAATTAGCCTATATTTATATAAACTATATAGTATCCTATATCTTTTTTTTGGTCACTTCTGTATAATACAAACAAATGCCTGCTGACGAAGAAAACGAGAAAGATAAAGTATCTATAGACAGTACATGGTTCACACAGGGAGAGTAGAGAATACAGTACATTTTTAAGCAGTACTTTTATTAATAGAAAGTAACAACACTCAGAGACACTTGAAGAACACAGGAGAACAGAAAACCACATAAAACTGAAAACAACAGACAAACAACTGAACAAAACAGGGGAGTATAAATACACTAGTTAATGAAGGGTAAAATAAGGCACAGTTGGAACAGATCAATCAACTAATAGGTAACCAGAGCAACCAAGGACACACGGCCTCAAAACAGGCAAGAGAACTCAGGGAACCCAAAAACAGACAATATGTGACATCCATGGCAATCAAAAAATAAATATTCTTGAAAGAAAGCCTAAACTACCATTCAAAAAATTACGTCCTGTAAGATAATGTGTTTCAAAGAAATCTATTATGCTCTCCAATGCTGCATTTATTTGATAAAAAAAATAATACAATAAAAACAGTAAAATTGTGAAATATTATTATTATTTTTCAAAATGTAATTTATTCCTGTGATGGAAAATCTGTATTTTCAGCATCATTACTCTACATACAGTCTTCAGTGTCACATGATCCTTCAGAAATCATTCTAATATGCTGATATGCTGCTCAAGAAATGTTTCTTAGTATTACCAATGTTGAAAACAGTTGTCCAACTTAATATTTTTTTTCTGGAAGCCATTATGCATTTTCTTTCAGCATTCCCCAGACTTTTGAACAGTAGCGTATGCTGTTTGAAACTGTGTATCTTAATAAGAACAATACTTTCAGATTATAACACTAACACACCAATACATAACCTTTGCTGAGCAACAGTGAAGGATTAGTTCACCCCAAAATGATCATTTTGAAATGTCATTTCAATCCTGTCTTTTTTTTTCTTCAATGGAACACAAAAGGAGATCTTAATCATATGACATGGAAAAACCAGTGGCGTTCGGCATCAAAAATGTCCTTTTTGAATTGAACACAAGTGAAGAGAATATTATTAATGCAATACAATGAATAAGCAATGAAAAATGATTAAACCATATGGCTCATACTATAAGTGTTTGTATGGCTTCAGATTACTTGTGATATTTAGCACATATGGAACTGCTTTTATAGAGAAATTTATTTATTTATTTATTTGTTTGTTTGTTAAAGCTTGGCACTATACCATCCACCTTTGTTGTATGGAAAATAGCCACTTGGATATTCAGCCAAACATATGATTTTGTGATTCACAAAAAAAAAAAAAAAAAACACAGAGTAGAAGCAGGTGAGTACATAATAACACAATTTTAATTGTGTGTGAACTATTCATTTAATAAAAAAGGAAAAAAAGAAAGAAAAAAAGAAAGAAAATCATGCTCCGACATGTCAGTTGCAGCATTTGCATGTTTGTTCAGTCTGTAATCCCTAAAAAAAATCCTTCCTGTCCCTTTCAAACTGACATGGTTTTAACAGCATGCACACAACCAAACACCCCAGCTATTCTTTGTTCCAGGCTTTGACTGCAGTGTGACAGGGTGTCTGCAGGTGTGTATGCAAATACAAAGCGTGGTAAAAATATGAACTTTTATCCTCCATCCTTTTCATTCAGATTGATGGCAAACTCATGCCTGTTTGCAGTTTGTTGAACAGACAAAAGTCATAGTCGAATGCTGAAGGATAATAAAACTGTGAACACACTAGTACACCCACTCACATGCACACTCACAAATCCTGTTCAATTATTCAGCAGTTAAAGGCTGGATAGCACAAAGACCTATAAAGACTAATCACGTTATTTTGACAATGAAAACCAAATTAAACAAATTGCTCAGGCTAAGGCAGTACCTAATATTGTTATAATTAACTGAAAATAAAACTATTATAAATCATTTCCGGTAATTGAAATAAAGCTGAAATAAAATGTAGAAATATTAAATGAAAAACATCTCGGGTTATGACTGTAACCTCGTTTCCCTGAATATGGAACGAGATGCTGCATCTAAATGTTGACGCTTTGGGAACGCTTCCATGTGACTGGTCTCTGAAGCACGTGTGAAACAGCGCCAATTCTATTGGCCGGTGGTAGTCATATGACTTAAGATGGAGCGCCATTAGACTATAAAAGTACACTTGCATTGGACATCATCAGCTTTTGATTGGCCGAAGGAAGACATTCAGGCATGAGGTAGGGAACAGGGAACAGGGGTTACAGTCTAACCCAAGATGTTTCCTTTCAAGGGAATAGTACGCTGCATCTGAATAGTACAGTAATGCCTTTGAAGAGGCCACATCCCTAGTAGTGTGGGCTCTGATGCCTAGGGGTGAAGGTATTCCACGCACCCTATAGGCCTGAAAGATAGCCCGCACAATCCGTTGTACAACACTTGCACTTGCTTGTAATCCGCATAGCCCCTGTTGCGTGCTCTGAACAGCTGCTGAGACCCAAACAGGGCATACAAGATTAAGCCTCTCCTGGTCTCCTGTTCTGCAGATTGAAAAGGCATGAAGAACCACAGAACGTGTCACTGAGGAAGAGCAAATCGTACAAACATAGCCTCGCCCATGTCTTTCCCAAGGCATCCAGCCTCAAGGGTACTGGAGGTGTGTGGGCGAACCAGAGCGGACAGTTTGCCAAATTCTCTGAAGCAAACAGGTCTACCTCCACTTTGCCGAACCTCTACCAGATCGACTCCACCTGCCTCGACAGGATTTCTGCTCCCTGATTCAGGTACCCAGGTATGTGGTCTGGGTCCAGAGCAGGATCTGGCACGCCAGTCTGGAAATAGGGCATGAACGCTCACCACCCTAGTAATTTATGTAAGATTTATTTATAAAAAAAGGTACAAAAGCTGTCACTGTGGTGGTACCTTTTCAAAAGGTACACCTTTGTACCTAAAGAGTGCATATTAGTCCCTCAAAGGTACATATAGGTACCAAAAGTGTACATATTAGTACCTACCTACAGTAAATGGTACATATTTGAACCCTTTTGAAGGGTACTGTCCCAGTGACAACTTTTGTACCTTTTTTTCTGACAGTGTATGGGACTACTGATGTGTTGTCTGATCGAACAAGAACATGGTAGCCTCTGAGGTCTGGAAGAAGTATTTCAGAAGCAGAAATACAGCCCTCATCTCCAGGCAATTTATGTGCCATGAAAGATGGTGACCTCTCCGCAGACCCTGAGCAGAGCGGCCATCTAGGATCGCATCCCAGCTTGTGAGGGAAGCATCTGTTGTTAGTATTTTGCGATGACACAATGCCCTCAACACAGGACCTTGGGCCAAGAACCAAGGTTTCTTCCACATCACTAGGGTACATAAGTATCTGTATGTAATCCAGATGATGCAAAAAGGGTTGCCCCTTGGGGAAAATCCCTTGGTCTTGAGCCACCGCTGCAATGGTCTCATGTTCAAAAGGCCCAAAGGTATGATGTTTGACGCAGCTGCTATGAGTCCCAAGAGTCTCTGGAACTGTCTGACATTGACGGCTTGGCCTAGCCTGAACTTGCCTATGTCCATGAAAATAGACTCTGTACGTGCAGGGGACAAACGTGCAAGGCTAGCCGAAAGGAAAAACCTGATATTGGTAAGTTTCACCCCCCAAAACCAAACCTGAGGATGGATATGTGAAATTTAGATGGGTATGATCTAAATGCATCCTTTAGCTCTATCGTGACAAGTCCTTGGATCTGATTTGAGATACGATGAGCTTGAGTGTTAACATTTTGAACCTGTAAGTCTGTAGAGTACGGTTCAGATGACGCAGATCCTTCTGTCGAACTAAGAAGTACCGGCTGTAGAAGCCCGACTTTCTCTCAGGAAGAGGAATATATATTCTCTTCTATTTCTATTTCTTTTCTATTTCTAAAGCCTCTTTCAACAAAAGAGACTGTACTTCATGCTCCAATAACAGAGCCTGCTCTGCACCCCGCTGGATCCTGTAAACTCTTCCATGGTTCGCAGAACCCAAGCAGACACATTTGGCAGAAGTTGCCACGCTACCATATGGTCTGAAAGTGGCATCTGACCTCCGGTGCATGAAGATCACAAGGGCTTGAGGTTCCATTCAGGACAGGGCCAATAATTAAGACAAATGATTTCACATATAGCACTTTCTGAAGACAAAGAAGCTGATGATGTCTAATGCAGGTGCTCTTATATGGCACACCATCTTACGTCATACGACTACCGTCAGCCAATAGAAATTGGCGTGATTTCTGTCATGCTTCAGAGACCAGTCACATGGAAGCGTTCCCACAGTGTCAACACTCAGTAGAAATGTTGCTTTGGCAACTAATTTAAAATAAGTTAAAGGTGAAGTACTAAATTACTAAAACTAAAACTGAAATAAAAATCAATTCAAGCTAAATAGAAATATATAAAAAAAAAAGTAATACAAATGACAAAAGCACATAACAAAAATGTATTCAAATGAAAACTGAAATTATTCAAATAAAAGCTAATTCAAAATATAAATAAATACTTAAAAAATACTATAATAGTATATAAATATATATTTTTTTAATTCATTGTTTATAATGTGCAACTGAAGATGGAGATAAAGATCCTTGAATAAAGGCTTGAATTTGGGTCTGTTCCTCACATGGATTCTGAAGATTTAAATTAGAGCATAGAATATGTATTATTTTCATGATTATTTTATGTTGCGTTTTCGGTGCATTTTATAGTCTTTGTGTGATTCACAGCATGTTGATAAAATGCCTTTCCTGTCCTACAACAAACAAAATAAATATTACACAAAGTAATGGTTAAACAATTACAGAAATGTTATTGATTTTATGTTTTTTTTTTTTTTTGTTTTTTTTTTAACATTGTCATTCTTTGAGATGAGTTTGCATCAGAAGTCACAAACATTTACAAATGAGTAAAACGTGATTGAAATAATTTAATTTATCATAAATGCAACAGAATTAATTTCATGAATTCAGTATAAGATAAAAAAGGAATTGTATTCATTTGTAAGTCTGTAAAGTTACTGATACATAAATAATTTAGATGCTGTCAGTACTTCAATATGGTACGTTTCAGTGTCAATGCAAAGCTAAGCAATATTAGGATTCAGTACCAACAGCCACTAAAGAGAAAAAAGGGGAACCTGTTGTGTGTTATGGGGGAGTTCTGGGTGAACTGTCACAATAAGTGTGGTAATGGGCTTTATTAGTTCCTATAACTGTATTTTGCTAAGCTTCTAGATGAGAAAAATAAACAGATTTCTGTGGGATGTTAGAAAATATGTTACCAGGGAACCAATATTAGGAGCATGCTGGGTCTAATTGTCTGATTATTGTTTATTTTTCAAAGAATTGCGAGGCTGTTGAAAGCAGTGTTTTATTGTGGTGTAATTAGAAAACACTGACAGATACTCTTACTTAGAACTGTCCCTTAATTGTGGCTTTGCTTAAGGCGAATATTGAGGCAGCTCAACTCAAGGCTTTTAAAGCAGACAAACATGCAATAATATGGTCTAACTTTAACATTGATGCGTGAGGTCTATGGGTTTCTTTGTGTGTACACATGAATGCATGCGTGCTTGTATTAATGCCCATAAGCAAGGGTGGAATTTACAATAAATTGCATTGATATCATTTTAATAAAGTTTCAAAGGCCTCTGGCTGCCAGATGATTTTTAGATTGTAAGCACAGACGTCACCATACATGCCAAATCATGTCTGGGCCTTTTGTGAGTTCACTGAGAGCAACTGTTTTATGATTAATATTTTGATAGATTATAAACATGAAGGAAAATAAAGGCTTCCTGGATTTTAAAGGTTTCCTACAGTGAATTGCTCAAGAAACATTGTAATATACCTAGCATATCAAACAGGTGTGGAAAATGTTGTGGGAAATATGACATATTTAAATATTTGAAATGAATAGACACTGTTAAAGATAGGTTTTTATTTTATTTGTAGTGCTCTAAAAGAATTAACTGTGAACCACATATGCAACATTCTAATCTCAGCATTTAATTACCAATCACAGATTTCGATTTTATGGTCATTCCACAAGATGGGTGCCTTTTTCTTCTAATATTTTTTTTTTTTTTGCCAAATAGCTATGCTTTGAAATACATAAACAATCAGAATTGACAATTTTATAGTTCATTTAGCCATGACTAGCCAAGTGTTCAAGGTCATGACCTTAAGTTTGGTGAAACTTTTAATAATCAGTTGTTTACTATACAAAACCATGGTAACAGGGTTGATTATTTAAGATCATCTCCCTGTCATTGAGTTCATGTCATCGAGATGATGTCATTATGTCAGTTTTTTTTTTTGGACATCATTGTAAAAATTATTTTTTTATGAGGAGTTATGATGCAATAACTTTTTACCACAAGAAGTATGATGCAATAACTATTATAACAAGAAGTTAGAAACAAAGAAGAAAAAAAAGAAAGAAAAAAACTAGAAAAAAAAGGTTAATGTATTTTCTAAACATTGCAATACAACACATAGGCCTATAGTTAAAAGTCATCATTTCATTGGTAAAGTCATTATTTAAAAAAAATACTAATTGAGGAACACAAAGAGCTCCCTTATAATGGACTAGTAATATGAAACAATGTGAAAAATGTCTAATATGCAACTCCATTGAAAGGCAAATGTGGTTTTAAGAAAAATTGCATGCATATAGCTTGCAAAATCATAAAAAGGGACCAGATTTAATTTAGTCAAAGGAATATAGGCTGAATATAAATATAGGCTATTCATCAATATACAGCAGATATTTGAATAAGCAATTAAAAAGATGTAGACACAAATTATATAAATATGCTGATAAACCTTTAAGTTTTAGAAATGTGGTTTCCTGAGACTGAAAACCTTCTCTAAGGTTTCTTTTTAACACTTTATTTTAAACGTGCAATGTACCACCATTTTAAATCAAATAGCCTACCTTTATTTTGTCCCCTTCTCTTCTTGAAGTGTAAGAAATTGTATTATATTGAGATATCCTCCCGTTGAAATCTCTCTCACGGCTTCCGTTCACATCAGTCCGTCCAGTTCGAGCGGAAAGTTACTGTTGAATGCTGTCACAGTGCTTGTGCTCATCCTACCAACGTCATTCATTTACATGTTGAGAGCTGCATACATGCAACATGAATCGCTGTACGATTGGTTACGAGAAGCACGCATCCACATCGTCATCAAAGCTTGTTTTTTCATGTAATTTTCAGGATCTCTGAATCCAGATGATGATTATTACGCAAGTGTTTGGGTGAGTTTAGTGACCTGCACTACTGTAGCCCTACCAGATTATTAGAAGCAACGGAGTAAAAAAAAAAAAAAAAAAAAAAAACTTTATCTGAAAGATTCTTGTACCTCATGTTACTGGTTAATATTATCTTTAGTGTTCTTTAATATATTTGAGAGCTTGTCTGGTTGAAGTAAGATTGACACGTTGTTGGTTATGGATCGCTGATGCCCCCTGCCGCTGACAGAAATCGTTGCACAGTATGACATTTTTTCCCACTGAGGTCTAATTATAGGCCTGCTGTTTGCGTATTTGTTTACGCTCATATTCCATGTAAACACTGACTTTTTTTTTTGTTCAGATTTGGTTCAGGTCCCTTTAACAGGACACAATAATGACTGCCTGTCCACTTTTTCCACCGTAGTCCTATTTCCTATTCAGTTTTTCCCTAGCCTTTTAAACTTTAATGAGTTTTAAGACTCAAACCAGCGTAAGTTAGCCTTCTGTATTATTGTATATATAATTGCTGCTCTGACTGCAGTCCACAGTACATATACAAACTCCATATATATGTCGTTTTAATTGTTTTTCACATTTTGCACACTTTTTACGCATTGAAGTTGCACTGTCTTTTTAATCCCCAGCCTGCTGTCCGTATCAATCAATCAAACAAGCAATCAATTCCCCTTATACAGCAAGGTTACTTTTTGAATATTACAATATTGTTTTTCAGTTTAAGTTCCAGTTTTATTAAAATGCTGTGTTTAGGAACAGTTTTTTTTTTAAATCAAAAATCTATGTATTTTAATAATTTCTAGCTTAAATAGCAATGCAGACGAAAAAAAAGGAAGGAGTGTCAATAGCCTAATATTGTTAAACAAATTACAAATTATTCTTATATCAGGACACTTAGTCCATCCTTTTAACTACTACTAACAGGCTGACTTCTGCTTTATTGCGTTTCATTAAAAAAAGTAGTAAAGACTACTGGTGCAATTCCAATATCTAAGCAACCACAAGAATACACACAAATTTAATTTCAGGGCATCGCCTCAACAGGAGAACACAGCCTACTGTATATCACGCAGTGGCAATAGAGAAGGCAGTCATTCTTTTTACCCTTAGGCTGTTTAACCCTTTAATCTTTTTTTTTCTTTCTCAAATTAAAATTCAAAATTAATTCAACTGAAATTATTTTTTTAATACCTGATGTTGATGCAACTGTCGAAATCTTACAGAGCATGATACAGGTGTATCTCGCAGTCGCAATTCAATTTAAAGGTAGTAAATGCACACATGCACAACATTGATGCAAAATATAGGCTAGCCTACATTCTTTTTTTTGTTCAAAATTAGCAAAATTTAAATAATGAGTCTTCCAAAAGTGTTTTTGTCTTACCCTGATTCACAACGGTAAGCCTATAGCCTAAGTGTTGATATTTTAGACCTTTTTTGTTGTTGTTGTTGATATTTTAGACCTCTCAGGATGGTTTTCGATGGAAATTTGCTCGAGCTACTTTGAGGAGTGTATGGTGTTATGGGAGTACCAGTTCTCACAACGAGCGATAAAGTTAGACATGGAACTTTAAATCTCCGTCCGGGGGATCACTTGTTTAAAAGTAACCCCGCAAAAAAAAAACAAAAAAAAAAAAAAAACGACAGTGGCTTGGCTTGGCTTTTCGCAGATGGCACTGAGGGATTTGAAATGTTGTAAAAGCTACGCGGAGATCTAGTGTTTTTATTACTCAACAAGCAAGTAAGGTATTTTATTGAACAGATTACCGTATATTGTGAAGGGTCATTTCATTATGGTTGTTGTAGCGCTGTGATGGGATTTACTTTCAAGGAAGTAGGCCCACCGTATATTAATAGTCTATGTAAAGCTACAGTAGCCTAACGTCTTCAGCTAGTCAACTTGATATCCTTTTTCATCTAAATTGGTTATATCTCTGAAGCGTGTAGCCTAGTGAATGTTTTATCAGCAGTAGAATAACCATATTCATCGTCCGCACAGTCACGCAAAGCCGGAGCACAACCAAAACAATGTTCATGCGTTTTTTAACCGCTAGAGGGCCAAAGGGTATAGTGTAGGTAGGCCACCTTTAATATGGTATAGCAGCCAAGTAGAAACAGCACACCAGAATCTGAAATACAGTATAATAAACATGTTTTTATGCAGGCTGATTCATTTTAAACGAGTAGAATTATTATTTGTTTCAAAGTGTACTTTTCATAGATTTTGTGTAAAACTCTGATTAGTTGGCTAAAGGTAAGCTGTGGAAAGAAGCATGAATGTTACCAAACATTTATTTAAATTTCTATTTTTTGCACCAATCCAACTTAATAATATTTGGAGTTTTTCAAATCAACACGTTATCTATTTAGTGAACACTTGAGTATTTTTTTTTCCCTGCACAACTGTCATATTTACATTAACTGAGTGAGAAACCACTCTAAACTATTTAGAGTGTAAGTGAGCTTTCAGAATCAGACTGAATCTCAAACCAGACCGCTGGTAACACGTTTGACAAATTAATTGAAAAGAACCAACTCAAACGAGTGATTCACTCACCATGCATCCATTCAAAGGTTTACAGAGACAGCTAAAGATTTTCAGACAAAGTCAGAGAAGGTTTTCTCAGTTCATTTTGCTTTGGGTACGGGGTACTGCACAGTAGGCTTACTGAAACACTAGTTTATTTAACACATACAGTAGTAAAATTGGTAAATCTGCAGCTTCCCTGAGTGACGCTGCCCAAGGAGGTGGCAAAGTCTTAATGATTGTGTTGATCTGGCCCTGTTTAGGATTATAATACAGGCTGATTATTGTCTGATTATCAGACAATAAACCTGGGTTGCGTTTCCTTAAAAGTATCTTTAGCCAACTACAGTCGCATGTTCCATTGAATTGTGTTGTAACGACAGAACTTGCGACCATAGTTGGCTTTTTCTGAGAACCGAGTTCACGTCCGTTCTTATAGTTAATGAACTTTAAAAAGTTCATGAGAAAGTTGGCTGCGATATTATTCAAAATGTCAACAGATGTTTGTATCAGCCTTTTTTTACTTATCTCTCTGCATTATTCTAACTCTGTTTCTTGGCTTTACACTTATATTGATCGTAAATTATTGTATTTTAAAATCAATTAGGGCTAGTGATACTAGGGATCAACATTTGCTATCAAAAATGGTAAAGGCAATGTGATCTATCTCTCAGTCTGCTCAAATATGTTTTTTTAGTCTTCACACACTAAATCAGAGACGTGGAACATATTTTCACTTTTTTATTTATTTTGCAGTGACTAGTTTAAGTGTTTCTCTTACAACATTAATTTGATTTCTTTGACAATACATGTTAAAAGAAAAGTAATTGCTTATTGAGAAAATTATTGTATTTTGAAAATGTGCATTGTACAGTATATTTTGCAAATCTATTGATTCCATCAAATGCTTCTGTCATAAGCTAACAAAGATAATGGATAGACAAACAAAACATTTACATAATTGTTTTCAGTTATTGTCAAGGCTGCAGAAACACAGATTTTATATGCAATTTTATAGTTTTCTCAAAATAGATAACCTCAAAGAAACAAATGCCTCAATATGTGATACTGTCATATTAACTGTCTTTAAAAGCTACACCAACTTTATAATTAATTTTTATTTGTGAATATATCTATTTAAATGTTGTTTGCTTGAATACAACTGAGTTTGCACTGTAAACAATTTTCCCAAGATAACAGTTTTACAGTAAAGTGCACTGATAATAACCCACACATCAAATTATAATATAATCTTTTTTTTTCCTATTATTCATTGTACATACATAATTCGTCCAGTGGATATAGTTTTTTTTTTGTCTTAAGACTTTTAAGCTTAAAATCTTAACTAGCTAAACAATACAATACTGTGATATGTTCATAAGTAAGTGTAATTGTACTCAATTAGCATTACAATTCAGCTGGCTTGTATGATTATATAAGAGAACACTGAAACATACATTCAAAAGCATAAAATAAACTCAGCCATATATCATGTTCATTTCCCCTCATTCTCATCTGTAGAGGAATCCATATGTCTTAGAGATGTTTCATAGCTCACTGTTGTGACCTCTTCAGTTGTTGCTACACTGTCAAAAAACCTCATTTTCTCAGTGTGTACCGTGTCTCTCAGCCTACGAATCGAGGAAGCCGTATCATCAAAAATGGGTTCTGCAGAGTCTCCTTCAAATACACGTGTTCTCTGTGTCACAATTATTGTCTCTTTGTCATCATGCAATGTTTCTTTCACAACATGCTTTTCCACCAATGTTTGCTTCCCACTTTGCACTCTGGTTTCCTCTACTGTCAACACTGAGTCTGAGCCTAGTGTTACTTGTAATGGTGAGGTGTGAATTCCATGGGTGTCTAAATTAGTAAAGATTGCAGCTTGCTGTGTGTCTGGTATAGCTTGAATGTTCGATGTGATGACATGAATTTCCCCTGACATCTGTTTCAGAGTGTCCACTGAGGCTGAGGACATATCTGATGAGAATGGGATGTTGACTTTTTCTGGCTGGTGAGGCTCCATTGATATCAGTTCACATCTGGCTGTGGAAGTTACAACATTAGTTTGAACATCTTTGAGCCCAATAGTGGCAGTTGGTTCAGCATATTTCACTTTAACTTTTGTAGGAGAGGTCTGTGACAGGCCAACATTTTCAGTGGTTACTGTGGAACTTATATCTGCAAAAGCTTCAGATGACCTTAGTGATAATGTTGGGCTGATGTTGTCCTCCACAGCCTCGCTGAACAAGCTCTTCTCAGGTTCCTCATGCGCCTTGCTGGATTCTTTCGCTACATCATCAGACTTCTCAGCCTCTGCAGGTGGTTGGATTATTTGTTCCTTCTCGTCAGATTTTGTAGTTTTAGTTGGAGAAGAAAATGAGAACTTGAACCAGCCTCCTTTTTCAGTTTTTGCTTGTTCTTTGCTAACAGCTGATTTCTGATCCACTGAAGCCTCCAGATGTTTTTCACTTTCTTCAATCTTGGCATCGACTAACTTATCACTTTCATCTGAGGACTGGCTGAATCCTAATTTTGGAAATTTAAATTTAAACTTCGATTTCTCCTGCGCTCCTGTGTCCTTATGTTCTGCTACTTCCTCAACTTTTTCTCCAGCCTCCTGATCTTGCTTAACAGATGGTTTGTCCATTTGTTCTTCCATTTCCTCTATTGTTGGAACATTAAATTCAACCTCAAAGCCACTGAGAACATCCTCAAGTCTAGGCATTGTAAATCTAGGTGACTTTCCAGGCCCTTGTGAATCATCTTTTGCTTGTGTTTTGGTGTCTGGGGCAGTAGCATTTATGGTAGTGTCATCTTCTCCATCCTGAGATTTTGTTCTTGAAATGCTAAACTTTGGCATTTTCATAGTAGGAAGTTTGAATTTACTTGGGGAGCCTTTGTCACCCTCCGTTGTTTTTACAACAACCTCTGGAGGCTGTTCAGTGGTTTCTTTAATTTCACTCTCTCTATGTATATCTTTGGAGACTTCTACTTGTAAAGGCTTGTCTTTAATATTTAGATCAGTTTTAGTGTCTGGAACATCTACTTCTGCTTCTTTTCCTTTTGCATCAGATGTTTTTTTAGCTGAAATTCCAAATCTTGGCATTTTAAAAGCAGGCATTTTGAATTTACTTGGAGAACCTGAAACAACAATGGTCTCATCTTTCAACTCTGTCTCTACCTCTGTTTTTTCAAGGCTGGAACTTCCCTCTAAAGCCATGGCTACTTTTGGGAGACTTGCATCATCTGCTGCAACTTTAATTTCTGGTTCAGTGATCCCAATTTCAGGTGTTCCTGTTTTTACTTCTTTTGCAGTTACTATCACCTCAGGACCTTTTACTTTGGGTAATGAAATCCCAAATTTTGGAAGTTTAAATTGAGTTTCCTGTCCCTCTTGTTTAATCTCTTTTGTTTTTATGGTCATATCAATAGATGGGGTTTCAACCTCTGCAGTTTTGCATTTGATGTCATCTGATTGGTCCACTTTTGATGTCTCTATCTCATAATCCACTGAACTAACTTTAATTTCCTTGATGTCAGAATCAGATACATCACTAGTGACCTTTGGAGCAGAAAATCCAAATTTGGGTAATTTTATTTCTGGGAGTTTGAATTTTGTTGGAGAGCCAAATTGTGGACCTGTTATTTCAGTTTTGCCATCTCTCTCCCTTTCTCCCATTTCTGCAGTGCCCTGTAGTGAAATGTCTGTTGTCATTTCACTGGCTTGCATATCCACTTCCACTGTTCCTTTGGGTAACTTTAGCTCTTTCTTGTCTGTAGTTAGCGCATCTCCTGACATTTTCACTTCTGTTTTTGTCAGAGCTTTCTTGAGCCCTTGTTCACTGTCAGGACCTTTAGTTGTTGGGAGAGCAATACCAAATTTTGGAAGCTTAAATTTGCTTTTAATGTTCATCTCAATGGATGGATCTTCAACATTTACTGTTGGCTCTTTCATGTCAACACTTGCTACTTCTCCTGACATGTTAAACGTCTTATCAGGAAGGCTAACTTCATCGATGACCACATTTGCCGTAGGAATGTCCACTGTGTCCTTTGATGTTTTGGTTCCAAATTTGGGGAAATTGATTGTTGGAAGTTTAAATCTTGTTGGAGAGCTAAAAGTGTCCTTTTTCATATCAGGTTGTTCTTCTGGTAATTTAATATCCACAGATTGCTCTGGAAAGTCAACATTTCCCAGTGATGTGCCCATGTCAGGTTTGGGTAGACTCACATCAACTTCAGGAGCCTTAAGATCTTGTTTTGAAAATCCCAATTTGGGAAGTTTCACTTTCAGCCCTTTGGAATCAACATCAACTTTATCTGTTTCCACCTCAATGGTCACATTTTGAATTGCAACATCAGGCTGTTGTACATGAACTTTTTCTTCACATAGCAAGCCAGTCTCTGTGTTTATCTCTTTACCCTTCGTCTCTATCTCCTTTACTTTTGGCATACCAATTCCAAATTTTGGCATCTTGAACTTACTCCCTGTCCCATCAATGTCCATCTCTTTGACCTTAATGTCCACATTAACAGTAGGTCCCTTAATATCCATGTTTGTTTCTGTGTCAGTGGTTTGTGCCTCTTTTGTTTCAGAGAAACTGATTTCAGGTTTTTTTATATCTACTTCAGCTGCTGGTATATCAGATGTGGACTTTGGATATTTGATTCCAAACTTTGGGAGGTTGATTGAGGGCAGGTTAAATTTTGTATGAGTTGGATCTTCTTGTTTTTTCATTTCATCAGTGAATGTAATTTCTGCATCTTGATCTTTACCAGGTATGTTGCCCTCTTGCATAGACATATGTGCCTTTGGTTGACTGGAATGATCAACATCATGCCCCTTAATATCTGGCTTTGAAAAACCAAATTTTGGAAGTGAAAAACTTGGCTTTTTCATTTTCACATCAAGTCCTTTCAAGTCAGCTTCAGGTATATCTGCCTCGCCTTCAATGGATATGTCTTGAACGTCAACATCAGGTTGGGGTAGTATTACCTTACCTTCTGCTAGATGAACATCAGTTTCTCTTATAGTGGCACGTATATCTGCCTCTCTTTCAATTTTTGGTATTTTTCCTGACACCTTAATGTCTGGTTCATGAGCAGTAATTTCTATTCCTTTAATGTCCTTATCTGCTGATGGTAAACTTGCTGTACCTTTTGAACTTTTGACTCCAAATTTTGGCAGGTTAACTTCTGGCAGTTTATATTTGGTTGGGGAACTAACAATTGTTAGATCTTTCTGTTCAGCTTCCCTTCCCGAAAATGTAACTTCTGCTGTTTGTTCTTTTACAGGTACATTACCCTCTGGTATGGATACTTCAACCTTTTCTACACTGACATCAACTTCTGGAGTTGCAGTGTTTGGTTTGGAAAATCCAAACTTAGGAAATGAAAAACTTGGTCTCTTCGCTTTTACTTGCAGTCCTTTGGAATCAACCTCAGGCATGTCTGCACTCTTTTCAACTTCAGATTCAATTTTGGGTGGCTGTACTTCTAGTTTGACGTCAGGTTTAGAAATATCACTTTTTATATTTGTTCCCTCTAGTTCTGAATCAGTTACATTAATGTCTAACGCTCCTTTTTGTGATTTAACACCAAATTTTGGGAAGCTGAATGAAGGGAGTTTAAACTTTGTTGGAGATCCAAAAAATGTTGAACCCTTTTGATCAGGCTCCATTGGCACTTCAATGTCCATATTTGCTTCTTCTAGGCCCATACTGCCTTCTGATATGGGGATATCAGTTTTTTGGATACTTACATCAACCTCAGGGGCTTTTATTTCTGATTTTGAAACCCCAAATTCAGGTAATGTCTTTATCTGTACATTTAGGCCTTTAAAATCATGTTCTGGTGGGTGAATTTTCCCCTTGGTTGTTATCTCTGTTTTTTCTGTTTGTACTTTAGCTATATCCTCTGTCTTTGATGCACTTAAATCAGACCCTTTTACTTTAGGAAGGTCAATACCAAACTTTGGCATCTTCAGCTCTCCCCCCTGTCCTCCAAGTTCAGCATCTTCAACCTTTAAGTCCACACTTACAAATTGACCCTCTGTGGCTAGATGAGGTCCCTTTATATCAGCTGATGGGGCTTCACCTGAAATTTTTATTTGCGTATATGGACCGCTCATTTCAGGTTCTTTAACAGCTATATCTACATCTGGCATAGTTTTCTCTTCCTTTATAGCTTGTCCTCCAGTCTTTGGGAAGTTGATTGAGGGGAGTTTAAATGTTGTTGTGGCACCAAAAGTTGTTGTATCTTTCTGCTGAGCCTCAACATTTAACACTGTTATATTCATACTTTGTTCTTTTATTTTCACATCACCTGGTTCAGATGTATCAACTTGTGCAAGATTGACATCAGTCTCTGGGGTCTTGAAATCAGGTTTAGAAAATCCGAATTTAGGAAATGAAAAGCCTGTTCTTTTCATTTTTATACCTGGGTCTTTTAAATCAACTTCTTGATCTTTTTTGCTTTCTGTTTTAGCTTGTGGTACTTCAGCTCCAGCTGACAGTTCCCCGAGTTTTGTGTCTGGTAAAGAAATATCAACTTCTGCCTTTGATGTTATGGCCTCTGTAAGTGACAGGGTGTATTGATCTCCAGTATCTAGCTTTGGCTGATCAACACTGATTGAGGGTTTCTTCAGCTCTTGACTGGGCACATTAAAGTCAATTTTTACATCTGACGCTTCTACTGATGTAAATATATCTTCAGCCTCCAAAGTCATTTCCTCACCCCTCAAATCTGTAATTTCAGATTTTACTTTGGAAGATGAACTTCCAAATTTGGGTAGCTTGAAAGAAGGAAGTTTGAATTTGAATGGTGACCCTCCAGTGGTTGAATCATCTTTTGAGTCAGACTCAAGATTCACATCCACTTCCCCAACTGCCATTGATTTATCACCTCTCTCAGCATTAATCTCTGGACCTTTAATGTCTTGTTTAGAAAATGCATGCTCTGAGCTTGGCTCTTTTGGCTTCTTCATCGTTACCTCCATTTTCAAAGAAGCCTCAGGTATGTCTGCTTTCCCCTCAGCACTCTCAATGTCATGTTTCAGTGTAGCCTCAGTTTTTTCTACATCTGTTCTTGATGTGCCCTTTTTAAATTCTGGTCCCTTTAGCTTTGGAAATGAAAATTCAAATTTGGGCATCATAAATCTACTCCCTTGATCGGTGTCTTGAATCTTAATTTCAGCATCTACCGGTAGGGTTTCAAAAATTGATTTTGATGGTTCTATATCTTTATCTTGTGATGCAACTGTTGATGTTGCCTTTATTTCTGACTGTGCATCATCACCAGCTTTTGCAATAGATTCTTCTCCAGTCTTTGACATGGAAATGTCATATTTAGGGAGAGAAATTGTTGGAAGCTTGAATTTAGATGGAGAACCAGAAGCACTTTTGTTTTTCAACTGGACTTCAACCTCTGGAGCAGGAATCATCACCTCAGTCTCTTTGATCTCAGTGTCTGGCACAGATACTCCTTCTTTTTGAAGACTGGTGTTAGCATCAGGGATCTTAGTGTCCGATTTGGAAAAGCCAAATTTTGGAAATGAAATTGTACGTTTTTTAAGTTTTTCTTTTTCTTTAGCCTCTGGGATGACTACATCTACTGTACCTGAAGGAACTTTGACTCCCATCTCAAGTTTCTCGGCTTGCACTTTCAAATCTTCTATAGTTGCTTCTTGATCAAGACCATGACTTGCAAGGCTCACGTTAACCTCTGGTTTAGAAAATGCACGGTTTGGAGACAATATCTTTTCTTTTTCCTTTTCAAAGTGTGCATCAAAACCCTTTTCTACCTCTGGTGTAGATACATCCACTTCAGGTTTTGAAACACTGGGAATAATTTGTGGGGTTTTCATTTCAGGTAATGATGGCAGTTCTCCAGTCAGTTTGGATTCTGGCACTTTTATTTCCATGGTGGGTTCATCTGTGGTGACTTCAGGCATTTGATTGTCAAAGACTGCATCTGTTGGTTTTGGAAATAAGACACCAAATTTAATTGTGGGAAGTGTACTTTTTGTTGGAGATCTTGGACCTTTCTCAGCCTGGTCAGACTCTGCATTTAATGTTTTGGTGTCTATAATTGATTCTTCTTTGTCAATACTATCAGATGGCTTACAGGCTTCAACCTTTGGAAGGCTAATGCCATATTCTGGCAGTGTAACTGTCACCTCCTTGTCTACACTAACACATTGACCTTTTGTTGTCACAAAAAAATCCTTGACATCGCCTGATGGGGCACCATCTTTGAGTTTCATGCTTATTTGTGTTTCTGGAAGGCTAACATCAGGTTCTTCAATATCTATATCTACAAAGGGCATGTCTTTCACTACCTTGGATGATTTCCCACCAAATTTTGGTAAGTTGATAGAGGGGAGTTTAAACTTTACTGGTGTACCACCAGTTTTTAGATCTTTATGTTCTGCCTCATCCTTTGAAATTGTGAAATTCATATCCGTCTCTTTTAAATCCAAAGAAACTTCTGGAATGGATAAATCAACGTGCGGAAGACTGACATCAATGTCTGCAGCTTTGATGTCTGGTTTTGAAAACTCAACAGCTGGAATTTCTTCAATATCACGGTCATTCAGACTAGGATCAACCTCTGGTTTAGAAAATGAAATATCTTTAGATGATTTTATTTCTTTTTTCTGACAATCATCAACTTTTGGAATACAAATACCTTTGATTTCTGTTTTTCCCTCAGGTAGAGACAAGTCAACTTCAGGTTTGGATACACTGAGAGTCATCTCCAGGCCTTTTTTGTCAGATAGAGCTGTAGATTCTACAGATAATTTAGATTCTGGCAATTTAACATCCTTTGTAGTTTCATCTGTGCTGACTTCAGGCATTTGAATATCAGCCCCAGCATCGGTTGTCTTTGGAAATGAAACTCCAAATTTGGGAAGTTTAATAGTTGGAAGTCTAAATTTTGTGTGAGAATCTGTTGAATCCTTGAACTCAGCTTCTACATCTGTGGTCTTACTTTCAACATCTAGTTCAATCTCATCTGCACCTTGTAAAGAGCCCTGTGCAGTTGGAAGAGTTATGTCAGCATCAGATACTTTTGTCTCTGATTTAGAGAATCCAAATTTGGGAAATGATATTTTCCTTTTCTTCATTTTAGACTCTGTTTCTTTTATTTCAGCTTGTGGTAGTTCAGATGGCTCCACTTCAGTTTTTCCACTAACCTTTATGACAGATGTTTTAGATTCCTCTGTTAACAGACCAGCTTCTTCTGTTTTCTCTTTTGGCACTGAGACACCAAAATTGATCAGTCTAAATCCAATCTCTTCTCGAGTATCCTCTGCAGCCTCAACCTTCTTGTCAACTTTCCCAACCTTTTCAGGTGTTGAGAGCCCAGTTTCCTCCTGCTTTGATTTTCCCTCTGTCTTGGGGATTTTTATTTTTGGAACAGAAACATCAATGCTTGGCATTTTTAATTTATTCAAATTTTTGTCTGTTTCTGAACTATATGCTTTGGGATCAGTCTCAGATGTTCTTTTCTCGGAATTTAATGCAATCTCTATTATGTAATCTTCTTCCACTGTAGCATCCTCTTTTGTAATCACTTCAGTTGTTCCTTTCATTGATTTCCCTCCAATTTTGGGCATTTTGAATTTAGGCATCTTCTTTTTATGTGGAGAGGAATCGGTGTCTTTGCTTTTGATTTCAGCCTTCAGTTCTCCTTCAACGTCTTGTTTTGAGGTTTCCTTAATGCCAGTGCAAACATCATGATGGAGCATTTGATCGCCCTCTATATCATGTGCTTTTTTAGTTTCATGCTCAGGTGCACAACTTTCACCTTTTTGAGATTTTTCGAATGTTACTTCTTCAGAAGATTTTTTGATGGCTGCATGGTCTTCATCAATAGATATTTTTGCTTCAGTTTTCAACTCCTTGATTGCATCACGATCACTTTTAGATGATGTATCCTTTTTTGGTAATTCAATCGCGATACCTGGGAAGCGAATGTCAGGTGTCTTGATCCCAAAACTAGGCATAGATATCTTTGCTTTCCTTGATTTCTTTTCATGTCCTTTTCTGTCAGCTTTGATATCAGTATCAGTATAGTCTTTCACAGTCTCATCTTGTGTGTCTGTATCTTTGGCTACTTTGACTTTTAGTAATTGAACTGATTGTTCAATGGCTTCCATTCCGGGTATTTCAATGTCTTCACGCTTTGGAAGTTTGAATTTTACATCTGGGGAAGTACCTGTCGTATCCCTCACTAACATTTTGCCAGATTTGGGTTTGTGGTCTGCTGGCTTAAGTTTTGTTTGGTCAGTTTTGCTCTCAGTTACACTTGTTTCATAAAGATGAAATTGTTCACTTTTAGGTAATAAGATGCCTTGATCCTTTGAAGCAACAGGAGAAAGTCTCTGTTCTTCTGTATCCATTGTGTCAGGTAACGTAATGTTTATTTCTGTGCTCATGCTTGAAAGTTTACTAGGTGATCCTTTAGGTGTCATGCCAGTCTTGTCTGATTTTATTGTGATCTCTCTTTGTACAAGGACTCCTGTGATGTCTCTCTCAGGTAATTTAAAGGCAGGGAATTTTGATACTGCTTCCTTTACATCCTCAACATTAAACACTGCTTGGGGTTTTTCTGCTTTTGAGATGTTTATTATCTTCTCAATTTTTTGTTCTTTAATTCTAGGAGACTTAAACTTAGTTTTTGATCCTTTGTCCTCCATGCCAGGAATCTCAATTTCCTCTCGTTTCAGGAGAGGCACTTTGTTTGGGTCTTTTTGCCTTATAGTTATTGAGTCTTCGTGGTTGAATTCAGAGAGCTCTATCTTAGGTAGTTTAAAATTTGATTCCAAATTTGCTTTTTTTGTTTCTTCGGTGTCAGCAACCTTAGTGCTCTTCCCACTTTTGTCCACTTCCAGAGCATGTGATTTTGGCTGGGATATAACTGGTGTTGAAGTGATTGGTTTCTTTGTGTCTATGACCATTGAGGACACATCTTGTTTTGTTTGAATCTCAAAAGTGTCTGATGATGTAAATTCTAGTCTGTTTACCGTGTTTGCAAAAGAGCTCTTTGATGCGGCTATGTCTGCCATTGGTCCCCTGGTTCGAATCCCATAACTTTCTGTTTCTAGGATGTTTCTTTCTTTCTTTTCCTTGTCACTGCCAATTCTTGGTGATTTGCTTATTGGTCCTACATCTGGCATGTCAAGAGAAACATCAATTTTAGTTATATCCATGTCCATTTCTCCTGACTTTTGGGTCTTCTCTACAATCTCTTTATTTATTGGTTTGCTATCAGAATCAACCTGATGTCCAACTGCTTCAATTTGTGATATTACATTAGGACTGTCCATAATATTGTCGAATGCTGATGTATCCGAAGTTCGCATCCCACTTGTAGAGGATTTTAATGGGCTCTCTGTTTCTGTTTCATATTTATCCTTTCCTGGAATGCTAACCTTCAGTTCTGATCCCTCTCTCCTTTCTTTGTCATCCTCTCCAAAAGCAACTGTAATATCAGTAGTCTTTAAAGTAGTGTCCAAACTGATGAGCTCAACCTTATGTAGCGATTCAGTCGCTGGCAAAGTCGGGAATGTATATTCATTCCTTGTTTTAGTTGAGTCAGTATTTTTCGCTTCATTCAAGATTTTAGGGCTCTCTAACACATTAGTCCCTGGCACTTGCTCTACGGCTATATTCATAATAATTTGGTTGTCCAAGACCTCCATATTGTCTGTTGTTGGCATCTCTTCATTTTCTTGGGTTTCTTCAACAGACTTGCTCCTGCAGTCTGCCATCCTCGTCTTAAGTTTCATTTTGTGTGTCTTTTTCTTCTCTTTTTCACCTGGGGATTTTAATGGAGACTTAATGGGAGATTCTGTGTCACTTGTTGTAGGACTTATCTCTAACTTTCTCTGTTCTTCTGCTTCTGATGTGCTGTGAGATCTCTTAAAATTTGCCCTGCGACCTTTGCTGAAGGTGGGGAATTTGGGCCAAGAGATGCGATCCTGTTGTTTTTTCATCTTTCTTCGACCTCTCATTTCTGGTCCTCCTCCTTCCTCTTCTCGTTCAGCCTCCTCACCCTGTAAACATTGATGAACCAATGATCAATGAAATCTCTAAATAAGCTTTGTAGTAATCTGTAATTAAATATAATGGACAGTATGATAATTACAATGGTTATATCTGGCCTCATTGTCTCAGCATCTTCCTGGGTTCTTGGAGGTGGTTTGCGTTTTAGACAGAATGCCACTTTATATGGTTGAGCATGCTCAAGAATCTGGAGGGCGTCTTCATATGACACATTATCAAAGTATACTGTAGCACTAAGAATCTGATCACCTGAAAGGCCAGATGGAAGGACACAAATGAGGATGCAGGTGAAAAGATGGAGGAAAAACTAAATTAGCTGTATTCTAGCCTCAGAAATATTCTGTAATGTGCTATATGACATCTCACCTTCTTTCACACTTAGATTCTTTGAGGCAGGTGACTCTGGTTTTACTTCCTTGATGAAGATGCCATCCTTTCCCCCTCCACTTACAACCAAACCCTTAGCACAGACTTCTTTTTCAGTTTTCACTATAATTTCTGACTGATCATTTTGCATGTCCTGAAACAAAAGGCATAGCCATTTAGTAATCTGTTCATCATTTTCATTATTTGCATTTCCAATCATCTGTATTCTTTACTAGAGAGAAATGTAGGCATGTCTGACCTCTGTTTGATTCATCTTGGCAGAGGAACGCTTGTCAAACAGTGAGCCAAAACCAATCCTTTTGCTTTTTTTAGAACTCTTGGTGGGTGAGTCATAGAAGTCACCTTCAGCCTGGCAAAAAAGTTAGTTTGTAATCTATTATATAGTGTAATAGTTAGATCAAATACAGCATTATGAAATTCTGAATTTGGGTTATCATACATAGTATGAAATAGCAGTCACCTGTTTTTCGTATTTTTCTGTGGTGGGGAATTCCTCAACAGGAGAGGAACCCTGAGGACGAGGTCTTTCCTCCTCTAAAACTTCAGGCTCCTCACATGTCTGTTACATTAATGATACCAATTAAAGATTGTTCAAACAATCAACCAGTTTAAAATAGAGAGATAAAATAACACGTGTATGTTTGCTGAATCTGCTGTACTTGAGTGATACTCACTAAATCATCATCTGTTTCTGGTTCTGGTCCCTTCAGCCTTCGCCCTTCACCTGTTGTGATGAAAAATGCATTATAAGCACTTTTTATGCTTCTGCACACATGACTGAAATTTAAAGAATCCATCCTTAATGCCAAAAGCCTGCTGGTCATCAGTACCATCTATACCTTAATCAGTTTTTACTGATTGGAGAGTCAATGAGGGATTTATTTGATGGACCAAAACTTTTGTATCTGCAGAATTGCAAGGCAAATCTAAAGCAAGATTTTTGTATGCGAGATTTCCTGGTAGATATTCTCACAGGATCCAGATTGTCTACCTGCTTCTGTTGCTTCCTGTAAAGTGAGGCACTCTATTGATCTGAAGGGGTTGGCTTACACGGCCAGCAATAAGGACAACATAGAAACATGGACTTCGATAGATCCAAAAAAAGAGCAGTGAAACTAATATTGTTATAAATATCTGCAAATGTGGTATTGTTAGAAAAATAATGATTAAATAAAATAAAAAAATAACATAATTTTACATACAACATTTTTTAAATTGTTGTATGTATTTAACAATATTATACAATAGACCGTTTAAATATTGCTTATACCAGCAGCAAGAATACTCTCATGACCTCCTTTCTTCTGAGAAAGGCCTTCATTTCCAGTTTCCCATAACACAATGCACTTAAAATAAAAGGACCGTTAAGGTACATAAACATCTTCCATGAGTCTCACTCTGCGCAGGCCATTAACCTGCACTTTCCAACAAGCACTTATCCAGGCATCAGGTCTAGATGGCATTAAAGCACACTGGAGATTTATGTATGTGCATGTATGCCATGTAGCACATGAATACTATGATTACACTAGCAGATTGTTCATGTCTTTTCACAGTTTCTAATAATCAGACACTAAACTTGGGAATGCACCAGTGTATAAACAGATGGGGGGAAAATACTAAATGCAAATTACCAACTATGCACAGTTTATTAATAGACTTATTAAAGGGAGGAGAAAAATCTTACCATATCTTTTGTTGAGGTCAAAGGATTTGTGAACAATCCAAATCAACGGTTTTAAACTGTCATTATGTCATTAGGCAGATGCCAACATTGACAGGTTACATAACACACCCTTATCTCAAAAATTGAAAACAAAATTACGCTTTTAAGTTTTATTAAATTGTTATCAACCACAATTAGGCTCTTTAAAGCCTGTGTTTAACCAGGTAAAGCACCCTACTCTGCTTAGCACTGCCTTTCATAATAACTGAATGGTACAGTGAGAAATAAATAAGCCCAAGTGATATGCAAAACAAGAGAAGCCATTAATTAAACAGGTCACATACTGTGTTCGTCCAATCAATGATAATGGCAAAACCAATGGTTTAAGTAAACCGATGTGTAGGAGAGATCAGGGATGACTGCATTTAAGTGAGGTTTTGGTTTAACATTTATGATGAACAAGCAGATGAACGACATAGCTGTGGTTTTGATGTTCGATATGTCAATGGTGTCAATCAACAAGTCTCAACAAATGTTTTATTCTTGCTGCTATTGTAGTTAAACAGGCTTAAGATGTTTTGTTCAGTTTCAGCTTAATAATATCTGCCCAAAACCAGCGCAGTGAATGGAACTACCTTAGCCAACGGGCCTTTGTGTCTTTTGTGTTCATTTTCCTCTGACTGTGTCAGGTTGGGAAAGATTGGCAACTTACTGTTAAATTGTAACATAGATATAAGTTAGCATAGCATGTGCAGGATGATGATGCATCAGCCAATGAGTTATTATAGAAAAAAAAAAAAAGTGCTTACTTCAAAGTTATATAGCACAAAATATTAAAAGAGGGGTAAGGTGTCATTAATGTAAAATACTAAATAAACTATTGTATTTAAAATTTTATTTTGACAATTTAGCTGATAATAATTGAATAACTGATGACAGACAAAGCATGATCCCACTTCCCAGTAAAAGATTTATCTGAAAAGTAGAATTATACTATGACTTATACAGGCATATGAATATTTACTTGCGCATAATTTAATTGAAGATATGGGTTACACTTTAAGGTGTCCTTGTGCAGAATTTATAGTAACTAGAAACAACATGTAACATAAACATAACATAAAGTCTTACCAATATATTTCATAATAGCAACACTATGAATGCAAATTTAATGATTTCACTCAGCTAATCTATAGATTTTAATGAAATAAAAGATGTCTGACATCAAATTCATGGAAATACTGAATAATAACCCAGTTGATTACAATAATTATTACATTTTAAAATAATAACACTAGTAACATCATGCCACTTGGGGCCTTCTGTGCCAATTCTAAGAATAGAAATTATAAATTTTACTCCACAAATCTAAAAACATTAATGCGTTCACAAATAAAAAAAAAATTGATATTAAACATAAATAAAATGAAATAGATCATTTTCACTAACTCGCCCTCAAAACTGTTTCGGCAGACTTAATCTCACAAATATGACACAAATATCACAGATATTCAGATGAAGTGACAAAAATAAAAGGTGGTACTGTAACAATTATGAATACAATACATAAAGGCCATTGTCCATCATTAATACAGTGTACAGTATGTAAGTTATTTAAAATGCAAATCAGCACTAAAATGTGTTGAAAATAAACAGCTCTGAAATCAGTTTAAGCTTGTGACATACTTGTGACATACAGCTTGTTTAAGCTTGTTCAGGTAACATACTGTACTAATCACATCGTATTGCCTTTAACATGCTTTTTTATGTTACTGACATATCTTGACGTACAAACACTGAAAATAATCCATGTGCCCACATCAAAATAGCCTTATCTTGCTAAATTAAATCTAAAAAAAAAAAAATTATAATTATAATGCTTTGTATTTCTAAAACATCATGTTTGCTGCATTTGAATGACTCTGATAAATGCCAGGTAAACATTAAATGTTAATAATATTAGGTTTGTACCTACCTGATCTGTGGTTTACTTGGTGGAATATATGTTTTACTATATTCCAGATAGTAATTCACCTAGAGCACAGCAAGACCTGACAGAACCATCTGTGGGTATAGTTTTAGTAGAGAAGATGAAGGGCCCTGCCCTTTTTATAAAGGTATGACACCACCCTGTTTCAGGGCTGTGGTTCAAGCTCCTGCTAATGCTATTGTGCTGAAGAACAAACATGTGAAACACTGCTTGCACACGTTCACAAATGTGAGGTCTTGAGATTTTAAGTGATTTTTCTAAGCAAAGAATTGTAATGAGGGTTTTTATGTCCCTCTGTTCTCGGATGAATGTTTGTTTTGTTTAAATTTGAGTTGAAGGACATAGTTATGGCATAAGTGTACAGTGGGATGTGAATGCAGATTGAAGACAAGATCTCGTGCAGTTTATGGATATTGCATTGTGCTTTTAGTCACACAATGAATAAATAAACAATAAGAGCTTAAAGAATGGATCAGTTTACTCAATGAGAAGCAAGCTGTCAATCTCATAATGACAGTATGCCCCTCTCTCTCTCTCTCTCTCTCTCTCTCTCAATAAATATTTTATCCATATTTATTTGTCTTTAACTGATCTGGTCATGAGTGCTATTGAATTGAATTGTCTGAGAAATTCAAAGTTAGCAAATTCATAACGTAGTTACTCCCTAATCAAATATTTGCTCATTGGGTGCTGCTCTAAAAGTGATGAGAATATGTTTTATGCAAGTGACCAAGCCAAACTATTTAACAGTATATAATTTGTATGACTATAGGAAATCCTGTAATACTACTGATAAAGATAAGGAAAATATGTAAATTCCCAACTGCGAGTTATAAACTTAAAGGGTTAGTTCACCCAAAAATGAAATTCTGTCAGTAATTACTCACCCTCATGTTGTTCCAAACCTGTAAGACTTTCATTCATCTTCGGAACACAAATTAAGATATTTTTGATGAAATCTGAGAGCTGTCTCACTCCTCCATAGACTGCTAGGTAATTGCATCTGTCGGCCTAGAAAATTTAGTAAAGACATTATTAAAATAGTCCAAGTGACTACAGTGGCTTAACCTTAAGTTTATCAAGCGACGAGAATACTTTTTGTGCGCAAAAAACAACAAAAATAACGACTTTATTCAACTATTCATTTTCTTCTGTGTGGGCCTCTGAGTGAGTTCACGAGAACGTCACGACACATGCGCGAGAACTGAGAAGATGACGCTCATGATCATTTGATGGGAAAGTGTGAAAGGTAAGCCATTCATTTTGCAGCATTGGTAAGGCACTTTTACGTTTTCTCGTTGGTTTCTCACGATTCGGACATCCAGGAAATGCACACTTAAAGCAGCACTCAGTAGCTTCGGGATTTCTTCGCTGTATTCTCGCTTTTTGCTCGCAGGTTTCTCTCTAGAGCTCCCCCCACAGCTTCGGAATAGATATTTGACAACACTGTTGTAAAAACTCGTTGGCGATTCTCAGACACCCGAGGCTAGTAGATCAACGACATCAAAGCAGATGGGACATTCTTTAAAACGTCTTCTTCATTCGGGTTCGGACAGCATGAGGGAGCGCAATAATGACAGCATTTTAGCAGATTTCTTTTGGCCGTAAAGCAATTGTTTACATCGCGAGACCTGATATCACGCGAGACTTCCTGACGCGGCGGCCGGCGGCCCGCCGGCTCAAAGTTGCAAGTGCGTATTTTCCGCTCACGGGCACCAGGGGGGTGCGAAACGACCACCATTCAACCCGAAATAAGTAATATAACCATTCCAATGACTCCGAAGCTGTTCAGTTAAGGTAAAAAAAGTTACTTAGTTCACCTTTAAGAACCATTTTAAACACTACATTGAGACCCATCTGCGTCATCTTCTCAGTTCTCGCGCATGCGTCGTGGCGCTCACGTGAACTCACTCAGAGGCCCACACAGAAGAAAATGAATAGTTGAATAAAGTCGTTATTTTTGTTGTTTTTTTGCACACAAAAAGTATTCTCGTAGCTTGATAAACTTATGGTTGAGACTTGGACTATTTTAATGATGTCTTTAGTAACTTTCCTGGGATGGCAGATATCAATTACCTAGCAGCCTATGAAGGAGTGAGCCAGCTCTCAGATTTCATCAAAAATATTTTAATTTGTGTTCCGAAGATGAATGAAAGTCTTACAGGGTTGGAACAACATGAGGGTGAGTAATTACTGACAACATTTTTGGGTGAACTAACCCATAAAATTGCAGGAATTGCGATTTTATTTTTCACAATTCAGACTTTATATCACAATTTGACTCACAATTGTGAGAGATAAAGTCAGAATTGCATGTTTATTACGAGTTTCTGACTTTTTTTCTCAGAATTGTGAGATATAAACCTGCAATTGCGAGTTTTCAAGTAAGAATTGCAAGATGTAAATTCCCAATTGCGAGTTATAAAGAAAGAATTGTATTTTTTTATTCTGTGATGTAACAAGCTTCCATAGAACCTTTTGAGCATGATAGAGAGGGTCGCTGTGAAATGTGGTTGTATGGAAAAGAGCTGCATGAAATTTCTTGAAAAATTTCACCGTAATAATAACAGACAGGTTTGGAGCAACAGGTGAGTAAATAATTCATTTTCATATTTAGGTGAAGTATTTAGTATGAGTAAAGTACTTATTATATGCATGATGAATCATTTAAAAATGCAATATTAGGTCCAACGGTCCAAGCCTTTTACAGACCTCCTTAACTGAAACACGTATTGTGTACATGTAGTATTAAAATTACAACAAGATTAGCTGTACAAACCATGGACTTTCCCAACTACTGATCCTGTATGTTTGCACATCACCCATGACCAAGATTAGGCATTAGAGGTTGTTTTCTGCTCCTGTGGCCATATGGGCCCAGAGCTCTGCTCCTCCGGCTCACTAATATGGTTAATTAGCTTCTCAGCAAGTTACAGGGAGAAGGAACATCAATTCTGGCTTATGCTCATAACATCCTACACAAGCCTCTTTCAGTCAAGTGGGAAAGACTTGTTTGTATTCAAAATATAATTGAATTTTAGGGCCGGAGAGGGAAAATAAACTGAAAACAGAATTGGATTTTCTTCCATATTAAGAGAACATGGGACCAGTTTACCTCATGTTTCCAATCAATCAGGAACATTAATTGATACATTTATGGGCCAATGAGATAATGGCTTTTGAATGGATGGATAAAGATAAGAGTTCTTCCAGAAATAAATTATGTCATCACTTACTCACACTCATATCATTACAAACCTGCATGTTTAATAAATAAGACATTTTCAAAAGTTTTTTCCTCCATATAATGAAAGTCAATGTTGAATGGAACATATTAACTTGCAAAATATATTGAATCAGGTTTGGAATGGCATGAAGTTGAATAAATGATGATGACAGAATTTTCCAATAAATATCTCACAAAAGAAAAAAGTCATGATTATGTTCTCATATTATCAGTCCAGATATACAAAACCTTATCTCAATTTATTTTGTTTATGTTCAATTTCAATGTTCTGCCGATCACACAAAGCATAAAAAATGCAAACACTCTCAAACTCATAATTTATTCATTAGCAGGAGGACATTAGTGAGATGCTGATAGTTATTACTTATTTTAGGAGTGGACTCCAGTGCGTATAAGTATTTTATGTTTTATCCACTAATGTTTGCAGAGCTTCTCTATAAATGTGTTTTTTTTTTTACTTTAAAATTGCTACTAATAACTAAATTAGTGGCACTGAGTATGTAATGTCTTGTTAAATATAGATTTTTGTTTTACTTTATAAGGTAACCAACAGTTAACCAAACAGGTTATTATTGTAGCATTGGCCTTTTCTTTTTTTTACATTGTGCATATAGCAGCTGGCTAATTAATACACTAATTCAATATGTACAGTCAAGTCAAAACAGAAGTTTTTTTATTGAATTCTGATTTATCTTATATCAATTTTCACACTTTGAGAATCTGAGCATGAAGCCTAACCCATCTGTCATAGGACAGACTTTATTTGGGTGAAAACTAAATTTTGACAAAATAAAGTTACCTAAGTACAGCTGTATAGAATAATTTACCTTTTAAGTATACTGACATGATATCCTTGCAATGTACTCATCTTAGTGTGATCGTAATTCAATCATTTTCTCAGATAGCACAGACTGTGTGTTAATGCAATCTCATAAACGTTCAACATCATGCAAAAGCTCTTGAATGAATCTAACATTGCAAAATCATATCTGTATAAAACTCAAGCACAAAAACATTCTTGGTTATATATCTAGTAATTAAGCTGTCATGCAGCTGTTGAATTGTGAGATGTATTGGTTGCTCATTGCACCCTGTAAGATCACTAAAATACAGCTGTTGTCTTATTTAGGTTACTTTAAGTGTCTGTTTGTATGTTTCCAGAGCTTGAAGTTCAACTGAAGGTCAAAGAAAAAAACTACAGATAAATCTGCTAGTTGAACTGGATAGGACATGTTGACCAAATGACTTAGAGCGGTTTGGTTAACAGGCTAATTGGATTTATAAAGTCTTTATAACGAAGCCAATAAGAGCAGTTACTATAACATAGAATGACACAACCAAAGAGTGTTAAAACATAGACAAAAAAGGTACATAAGATGTACAAATACCAAAGTCTTTCCTAAGTACAAGACACCACAGTGTGTGTGTGTGTGTGTGTGTGTGTGTGTGTGTGTGTGTGTGTGTATATATATCCCTGATTGGTCGTGAATTTGATATAGCCTATTCTATTTATCTTAGAATTGTTTATACTGAATGTATCTAACTTTATTTTATTATAATTTATGTATAATATATATATAATTAATAATATATATGTAATTATATATATATATATATATATATATATATATATAATTGAATATATATTATTCATTATATATATTATATAAATTATATATATTATACATATAATTTTATTAAATATAAGTATATATTATCTAAGTATATACAATTCTAAAAATAAATAGAATATATAAAATTCTTTCCTAAGAATAAAAGATTGTATAATATAGATAAAATATACTGTAAAATATAAAATATACTGTATGTGTGTGTGTGTGTGTGTGTGTGTGTGTGTGTGTGTGTGTGTGTGTGTGTGTATGTATGCATATACATTCAAATAAAACTGGGCACCTTTTTAAAAATACTGTCCAATATTACTGTAAAAATACACAAAAGTAAGACCTCAAGCTTTCGTATGCCCTTGTAAAGAACACAATCCAAATTCAGCAATTCTTAAACGCTCTGAAATCATGCTCAATATTGTAAACAAACACACTGCAGATGCTGTTGATAAAATACTGCATAACTCTGTTGACACACCCACGGCCACATAGCCACGCCCCCTTTACTGCAGACACACCCAGATCACACACAGTGCAGCGTCATCTCAGCAGAGAAATGCAGTGATGCTTGTAAACAAGCTCAGCACTTGTGTCCCACTAACACACACATGCATAGTCCAACTGCAACATTATATTGTCCTGCCACCAGAGGTGCTGAGTGCGGAGATAAAAATAGCACAGAGCAGGCAGAATGAGACAGAGCGAGAGAGAGAAGAACAGCTAAAGAGACAGAGCAAAATAAAGAGTGATGCCCACCCGTGGCTGACGCATGCCAGTTGGGAAATGCCAGGTGAAAACAGTCACACATGATGGCTGTCTTCTGCGGATCTTGATCTGGGATCTGGTGATGTCCTGTTTCGGGCAGCCTCACTCTCTTCCTCCGAGTCTAAAGAACCTGCTTCTTTTTTCCTCTCAGTCAGTCACTCCAGATACAAGGACAAAATAAAGAGTCGGTGAATGATAACAAAGTCAATCTGACTTGGTATGCGAGGGATGGATGGAGAAAGATGTCTTGCTCCATCCACACAAGTTTGTCTCAGGAGTGAAGCTGCACACTCTCTAACACGCTAAAACGATTAAAAGGGGTATGGCTGACTTGGGACGGGGGGGCTGTCCTAAACAACACAAATCCCTCCTTCTAAGCATCCCACTCCACCCTCATGATCACTTTGACCAGTCACTGCAGAGACGCTCTGGACCGTCCACCAGCTTATTGGTTCACCCCACAAGAAAAACATTCCAGCTTTATAGACATGCGGCAGAGATGCGTAATTGGATTTGACACCACACAGTACATGTTTTCATGTGTGATGGGTGACAGAAGGGGAACTGAGGACGCTCTTTGTCAGGTGACTGTGTTTAAGAGCAGCTGCTTATCTGAGCTGTCTGATGACAAACTTGATATGTATGATGTGTAGTTTTGTCTGATATAGTGTTGTGAGACATGTTTGTGAGAATGTCTTCCCTTGTTTCTGCACGACTCCGTCCTTCTGAGAACGGCCACTAAGACCTTGGCTAAATTATTTATCATTTCATGTCTAAGAATAAAAAAATGATCTCAGAAAGGTGCCAGACTGTGACGTCAACCTGAGACCAGTTCAGCGCGCCGAATTGCCACACTCAGACAACAGCAGTCGTAATTTATGGCCTTTGTGGATCTAAATCAAAACAGTTAAAAGAAAAGTCTTGATTTATTTTCACCTCATGGGACACAAAAATCACGAATAAGAGCTCTATTATCTCATCTTTAGTATCTTCAGTATCTAAGAAGTTTTTTCTTAGGCAGTTATATTTGGCATTGCCGCAGTCTCCTGTTTCTCCGATTTTTTCCCCTGAGTAACCTAATAATCTCAAATGCGTCTCCTCTAGACTTTCAGAAGAGATCTCAATAATAGCTACATTTACGTGCATTGAAATAAACTCTTAGGAATCAGATTGATTGCTCAGTCTGACTGAAAGCACCTCAATCAATCTAATTGAGCTCGATCCAAATGAAATTTCGATTGGATTGAAAGGGGTGGTTTGGACCTGAAATAATCCAATCTAAAGAAAAAAATTAATTATGTAAATGCTTGAATCCAACTGTTTTCTCAGTCAGATTCAAAAATACCTTGCACACATGCGTAGTGGCAAGATGCATATGTTAACAGACATTTTACATCTTAAAAATGTGAGTATGTTTATTTACTTCATGTCTTACGAACTGGTTATTGGAAGAGACTGAATATTTACTATATATTTGCTAAAAAGCTCTTTTGACATATATGCTCGGGGGACATTATCACGGTGCCTTTCTCCGGTTCAGAACGCTGTGACTGGGAAATACGCATGCACATGTAAACGAATATGTGAATCGGATTGCAACGTTTAGGGTTTATGTAAACAGAATATTCAGAATCAGAAATCAGATTGGATTCATTCCAATTGTGGGAGATTTGTGCATACCTCAAACTGTCTCAAACTGTGTGGATATTGGCTAAAATAGCAAAGTCTGCCATAAAAAGTCAGAGATCTCAATAGTTAAATGTAATCTGGACGTACTACATCCGCCATGTTGTCATTATCACGTGACCTACCAGCGTCAGTTACGTCACTTCACCTCCATTCATAAATCCTCTCCCGTGGCCTCATGGGATAGTACAGTGTCCATCGAATGCGCACTTCAGAATCTCGCCGGAAGTAGTAGGTCATCCGGAGATTTTTTGCCTTCTGTTTTTCGAATACTATATGTGTTCGGATATACTGCTCTGTTGGTGCACTGTATTTTCACAAACTATATAGTAGGGAAGTATGCGATTTCGGACGCAACTCGAGTCTTTTACATAAAAATCATTTTAGAGGCTTTTATTGACAAGGATGTTGGGGGAGGTCATGTTTTTTAAGTTTCGGTACAAGTTATTCACACATTGGCTATGCAAAAAGCGATTAACACATGACAATTCTCACATATACACTCTCAGAAAAAAGGTACAAAAGCGGTCACTGTGGCGGTACCTTTACAAAAGGTACACTTTTGTACCTAAAGAGTGCATATAAGTCTCTCAAAGGTACATATTGGTACCAAACGTGTACATATTGGTACCAAACGTGTACATATTAGTACCTAAATGGTACATATTAGAACCCTTTTGAAGGGTACTGTCCCAGTGACAGCTTTTGAACCTTTTTTTCTGAGAGTGTAGCCCTTTTAATGTGATTATTATTTGATGATCTAATAAATAAGATTGCTGGCGACGTGATACATTTCTGAAAGATTTTGATCAAAATTATCCGTAAAATCTTGTGTATGGCAAATAAAACATGGTTTGAAGTTTGGAGTATTTATGTATAGACATATATTCCCTGCTATGCATGCATGTGTGCACTCTTGATTCGGATAGTTTTGCCTTAGCATCTTGTAAACAGAAGGATCTCTGTGTTTCATATTCGGCACAGATGTCCATTTCTCTTTATGTGTCTGCATCTGAGACAGGGAGTGGCAGGATGATACTGCATTAGCCACTGGCTGCTGCCCAAGAAACTCCACACCGAAATCAATTTAGGCACTTGAAAAAACAGAATGTGCCCTGCCACCCTCCTTGCCTACACTTCGTCTGCCAAGCGCACAGAGACATGCATCTTCAGCCATTATGCACCACAAATTCTGTGAATATTGAAAAGGTAATTAATCCTCTAAATGATTTATTTATATATTAACATGCATTTGCTGCCACAAATTCAGTGCCATGTACAAACCAAAAGTTTGAACACGGTAGGAATCAAAACACTGTTGTAGGTTTTTGCTGATAATCTAATGCAAATAACACTTCACCATTTACAGAGACAGTGATTCTGGAGCAACCTGTTGCTTTGGCTCAATGGACTTCATAAAGGGGAGACGCCATATTTAATCTGACGAGAATGTAAACGAGACTGTGAGGGAAACTATGTCTATCCAGCACTATACAAAAGCTGTCACTCAGGGTTGTACCCTTTCAAATGCAGTGTTGGGGGTAATGCATAAGTATTGTGTTATGTAATCAGATTACTTTTTTCAAGTAGATAACTAGTAAAGTAACTCATTACTTTTAAATTTACAAGAAAATATCTTAAGTTAATTTTCAAATAAGTTACGCAAGTTACTTTGTTTTCCCATTTATTGACTGACATCTCTTCTGTCCGCAAGTTGAGAGAAATCGATTGCAGAGGCGTTGTGTGTGCGTTGTGTAAACATGACGGTTATTGTAGTTCTAGACAAATGTGAGCATGCTAATTTCACTTGCATAAAAACAGATTCAGTATTCTTCAAAATGAATAAAAGCAGTGAAATGCAAACTCAGAACATTATGCAACTGCAATAATTAAATGTTAAATAACACAAATATACTTTATGTTTTTAATCTCACTTTATTAATCAGTGTCTTTCCTGCTTACCTTCGATAATCCAATTCAACCATACTAATAAGCAAAAAGAACTTTAGATAAACATCATGTTTGCTTAATTTTCTGTTTTTATTTCTTAAATAAAGGTGTTTAATTTTCTTCTCCTACGTCCTATTCTTCTGCAATTCAGAATGGAAGCATATCTGAAAAGTTTGTTTGAGCTGTAATGTGGCTTCAGTATTGACCGATCGTTACCAATTGAAAAAAACTGTAAAAAATAAACCAGCAGTCCCATCCCAGATGAGAAAAAGTAACACAAAAGCAAAAGTATAACATTTTCTTACCATAAAATGCAACTGAATAATACAATTATTTAGTTTTTTAGGGAGTAACACAAAATTGTAATGCATTACTTTTAAAAGTAACTTCCCCAACACTGTTCAAAATATATATACCTTTAAGATTCTAATATGGAGCTGACGCAACCTGTAGTTACTCCAGGATGAGCATCCTGAGGTAGAAACAGGGACGTAGCTGCTGTTCATAACATTTTAGGCAAAAGATGATCATGTGTACCTACTATTACATCAAATAATGATTGTAGTAGAAGTTTATGAGAAGCATTATGTGAATGCTTGGCTAAAGAGGTGTGTCTTTAATGTAGATTTAAACAGAGAGAGAGTGTGTCTGGTCTCCGTACTTTATCAAGAAGTCTGTTTCAGAGTTTAGGAGCCAAATGCGAAAAAGCTCTATACCTCCCTTAGTAGACTTGATATTCTAGTACTATCAAAAGTCCAGAGTTTAAATTTGTAATGGAAATGTACTCTCTTTAACTACGCTTAAGTGGCCTTCATTTCATTAATATTATATAATCTTATCTGCAAGTAGAGGTTATTAAAAATATACTTTTAAAATTTGTAGTACACTACAAGTGCACATTCAAAAAAATTAAGTGCACTACTTTTTTTTCACAAAGGATAAATCATTTTAAGAGCATGGTAGTTTGAAACATGTTCCCGTAACCAAGCCAATCCTTCTTCTGGAGAGCTACCATCCTGCAGAGTTCAGCTCCAACCCCAATGAAACATACTTGAACCAGCTAATCAGGGTGTTCAGGGTTACTTGAAAATGATACAGGCAGGTGTGTTAAAGCAGGGTTGGAACTGAAGTCTGCAGGAAGGTTGCTGTCAACATGTAACGTCTCGGTTACAAATGTAACCCTTGTTCCCTGAAGGAGGAAACAGAGACGTAGTCGGACGTACCGTAAAGGGAACCCTATTTCTGGTTCAATTAAATCCGGCATAAAGGACGAGTTATAGACATCACATGATTAACATCATGATTATCACATTAACACGATTATCACATGTTTAAATCTTAAGTACATCAGGAAGTAATTGGACTATAAAAAAGTGATGTTTTACTGTATTGAAAACAGGTGATTGAAAGGAAGGGGCTGAAAATGTTCAATCAGCTGAAAGTCATTTCAGAGGTGGAGCAAGTATAAAAAATAATCACAAAGACAAATGATCTTATTTAGTATTTTGTTTTGTACCTTTTCCTAATCTATTCATTTGTTTTACATTATTTGGCATATAGTTTTTTCCCATTCAGACTCAGTTCTCTACATGTCCAGTGCATCATCTAAAAATACTGCTGCTGTTTCTGTATGAAACTGATACTCCATTGCTGCATTTGGAAGACTTTGCACGTTTTTGCAGAATCTGCAACTTTTGTTGGAAGTACTGAGAGTATGCATACTGATGGGCTGCATGCAACATCCATCTGTGAGATACTTTGAGACCAAAAGTACTCAACTACTTTGCGCTGCACTATAGTTGACAGTGCTTCACCTGGTTCTAATTACCCACCGTGATCCACTTTTTATGTGAAATAGTCAGAACCTGCTGATCTAACCTACTGGGATTTTCACGCACAACCATCTTTAGGGTTTACAGAGAATGGTCAGAAAAAAAGAAAATATCCAGTAAGCGGCTGTTCTGTGGGCTTGTTGATGCCAGAGGTCAGAGGAGACTGGTATCAGCTGATAGAAAGTCAAAACTCGAACAAACACTTGTTATAAAACGAGGTCTGCAGAAGAGCGTCTCTGAACGCTCAACACATCCAACCTTGAAGCAGAGATGGGCCCACCCCCAAACCTACCCATCGCTGAGGTTTAGACAAATCACTTGTACGAGTGAGGTCTTACGAATTAGCCACCTCATACTCACTCGAACGAATCGGCGTTGGTATTATTTAAGCCAGACAAGTAGTTATTGATGTCACTTTGTAAAGAAAGACTATGCCTGCGCACATACGCATTCTTTTACTACAGTGCAGTTGAGCCAAACGCACATGCCTATCACCTTATTTTGCAACACGGAAGTAAATACAATGACGTACTTCCTTCTAATGTGTTAGACTTCAGTTTCGCTTGCCGGTAGGTAAGAAGTCATGTTGTGGGAGCACGCATAAAACACTATTAAACACTAAATACGTAATACGCATGTGCATGCCGTCACTGTTTTCACAGATTCGCGTTTTTGTAGTTTACACGGAGCAATAACAGTATCGTTTTCAAAAACGTGCATTTTGAAACCCGTTTTCAAAAGTTTGCGTTTTCATTGCCACTAAACTGTGTTAATGAACGGCCAAAACACAAAAAGTTTTCCGTTTTTACTTGAAAATGAAGTTGTGTAAACAGCCCCTAAATCCCCCAATAAATATGTGTGGGTATAAAAAAGTTCTACCCAAATCACTGACAAAAATATACCGTTACTGTCCTGTGACTCCACTGACAGAATTAACGATTAAGTAAAAAAAAAGTTGAATCAATCCACTGTTGACTCTACCCATGAACTTTGAGGACAAGGTTAGCATGCTTGGAATACTTGGTTTGTTTTGGAAATTAGAGCCGGAGAGAGGGAAATTGTTAAATCACAAACAATTTAATCTTGTTAATGAGGGTTTTCTTAAGGTAATTCCAAATGTACACTAGAATATAGTGATGTACATTGTGTAAAACAACATATAGCTATTTAACTGAGCACAATAAGGCCATTCATTACTCGCTCCCTGACATACCATGGGAAACATTTAATTTGATGGTTTGCATTAAACCTGAGTACAACTGAAAATATTAGTGTAGAGAGAAAAGTGAAGCTAATGATTAATACAGCGTTGTAAATTAGCTGATCATAATTCATTTTAGAGCTAATTGAATTGGTGAGGGGAGGGCAGATAGATGTTTGCCTGGGGGAAACCCAGGATGCTCGAGGTTATAGCCACAAGATGAGCTCATGTGTTCTGGAGAGAGGTCATAACGATGTCATAAAAATCATAACGACTTCTTTAAGTCATATGTCGCTAAATTTTATTTTTTTTCCACAGGTGTCGATATGATATTAAAGCAGGTATATATATATTTACATTTTTACAGAGGAACTTGTCTTGACAATTTGATTCTTGTAGATAGTTTGCCAGATTAATTCTGGCTGGGAATGAATAAAATAAAGACAAAGCCAGAGGGAACGCAGTGGACATTCTGACTCTGCTTACTCATTCAAACATCAGATTTATTTGATGAGGATTGATGAATGCATTTATACCTGTCTCCCTTCACAGTAAAATAATTCAATTGTCTGTCTCCTAATATCATTCATTGCTTTTTGACTGACCAGAGACAAGACATTATGCTTTTCCCTAATGCTATTTTGCAATGTTTTTTGAGCCTTATAACTGCAATAATCCCAGTCCCACCACACCAAGCATTCAACTTGCATCTCACTATACATTTTTAATCTTAGTTTTCTAATGTGAGTCACATCAGTGCAAAGTTGTATAACAAAAACAAAAAAATCATCAGGGAGATTGTGGCGTCAGACCATTTGTGTGGATACTTGTTAGAAATGAAACATGCTGCTGCCTCTATTTAATAATTAAGCCTTTCATTTAATGTTTCATTTATACAGTGTAGCTTAGTGCAGATACATTGAAGGCTCTATCAATTGAATGAGATCATAACTCTCATAAAAAGCCTCATCAAAGCAAATAACCACCAATACTTCTTGAAAAGTATTAGTACAGAAGTGCTATGGTTTTAGTCTAAATAAAAGCTAAAAGATGAAAACATCAACGTTTTCAAGTTAATAAAAGTCTTTAAAAAATCGGTTTATAGTATAAAGTGATCGTGTCTCTTCAGAAGTCTTGGATTATGCTGCTTGATTCTTATGGATTTCTTTCACAATGTCTTTATGAACTTTAAGTTTTGGGTGAATGGACTGTCAGTGGAGGGACAAAAATCTCTTAGGTTTCCTTACAAATATCTTCAACTTTTGTTTCGAAGACATACGCAAGTCTTTTTGTTTGGAATGTAAATGATGACAGAATTTTCATTTTTGGGTGAACTAACCTTCATTACTAGTTGTTGGTGCCTGGACTGCAGGTGCATCACTCTCAAAAACTGCAATATTGACAACAGATGACAAACATGAACTGCATTAACAAAGATGAACAGTGGGTAGAGCAACATCCCACAGGATAGTGGCTGAATGCCACAAAACTACAGCCTCTAAACAACCTCTGAATTGAATCAGTGCCTGTGTGACCCAGAGAGACTCAACACAAACTGTGGGTCGCGACTTCACAAAGTTGGAATTTATGGCAGTATTGCCATTTAAAGACCACTTGTATCCAAGGCCAACGTGCAAAGATGTGTAACCTGACATAAAAAACACAATACCTTGGGTTCAGGATAATAATTTAAGAGTTTCATGAACACCAAATGCCAACAGCCTTCCCAGTCACCATGCAAACACATGATGACGTGCTGAGGTCATGTGACAACTGTAGCGAGTCGTTGAATCAAACAGACAGCAATTCATTTAGGTGCAGTTAGAGGAGCAGAAATCACACACTGTACTTTCACAACCCTCAGCTGACAAGTTTAACAAGTTCTTTAAAATGATTTTGGCTGATTTGATTTACTTCACTGTGTGAATCACTCGAACCACATTAGCAAAGGCATCAACTGTGCATAAATAATTTAAAGAAAACTGGGTTGTGCAGTTTTGGACTGTTTTTGAAACGCATAAGCTTGAAATGAAAGAATTAAGTATATATATATATATATATATATATATATATATATATATATATATATATATATATATTCAGTGACTCAGCATCTTGTTTTGTTGACCAGAATACAATGATTTGATTCATATTGTTTCATTGCCCTCTAGTGGAGAAGTTCATCAAACACATGCTAAATGCAGGAAGATCTGACATTGACATTTGACAGACACTTTTGTCCAAAGCGACTTACATTGCATTTCAAGGTACACATTTACACTTGCTTTCCCTGGGAATCGAACCCATGACCTTAGCATTGCAAGTGCCACCGCTCTACTGTTTGAGCTACAGGAAACAACAAACATGAGAACAAACTGCTATCAACGAAGAGTGACAATGGCAAACTGTATTGTGAATACAAATGGATTTATTTCTTTAACAAATGTATAAATCTATAAAACAATGCTTTTGATTGTTCTCAAAAGTATTACAAACAATATAAGATGTTATACAAGTATAAGTGTACATTATGTTGGTTATTTTTACAATATAAAACATCCTTCTAACCATGTGAGACCATAGTTCATACATATTTTAGTGTAAACTGTTAACCTGGTGTTAATTAGGGGCTTTTTGCCCCATTTCTTTCCAGCTCTTCCACAGCAGCAAGCCTTGGCTCTTTCCCTTGGTGACCAGAAAGCGAGGTAGTTTATAGCCATTAAACTGGCCTACTCCAGCATCCTTACCCATAGCAATCAGCATAGTCACATTTCCTGATTGGGAACAGGATATTGGACATAAATTGATTAATAATAATAATAATAATAATAATAATAATAAACAACTCATTGAGAAAGCAGTCTGAATTGTATGCATTGTAAAAGAACTGTGAGAAATGAATTTTTTAAAAGTGAGCTCACAAAAGACAGCTGAAGCAAAATCACTGGCTTATGGTTGTTACCTGTGTGGTATGAGGTTAAAGGTTTTCCTGACAGACTGTTGATGATATTGGTGACAGCTACTCCAGCATGAAGTCCAGCATGATACGCCAACTTGGGTTCATTGAGATTGGTACAGTCACCCACACCATACACGTTGTTAAAGCCTTCTACTTGCATGTGCTTGTTCACCTTCAGAGCACCATTCTCTGCCAGAGATGCGCCTGAAATAAGAACACAAATAAAACATATAGAGAGAGATGATGAAAAATCAGCCAATTAAATTATATGATGGCATGTTACTAAAAGTCAACAAAGAATTGAGCGATATAACATTTTGCATATCATACATTAAACATTTTCTACGATTAGCAACTGCACAAGTACGCAATCCTAGCTAGGGTTTGAAAAGCACTCGTTTTTAATCAAATAAATCCAAAAAACAATATCTATTCAGTGACCGATAATTGGTTTTACCGATATTCATTTTTTTCCCCATAATCGGGTATTGGTTTTGTTACATCGGATTAAATGTAAATGGCACCATCTTGTGGGAGTTTTGAGAATTGCGTGCAAAACTTCCATTAAAGGGATAGTTCACCCAAAAATGTTAATTACCCCATGATTTACTCACCCTCAAGCCATCCTAGGTGTACATGACATTTTTCTTTCAGACAAATACAATCGGAGTTATATTAAAAAATGTCCTGGCTAATCCAAGCTTTATAATGGCAGTGAATTGGAGGCCAAAATTTGAAGCCCAAAAACATCCATCCATCATAAACGAACACCACATGGCCCCGGGGGGTTAATAAAGGCCTTCTGAAGCGAAGCCATGCGTTTGTGTAAGAAAAATATCCATATTTAATACTTTATCGACTACAATAACTAGCTTCTGGCAGACGGCCTACGCAAGTTTACTAAACAGCAATTAATGCACAATTGAGATATGTTATATGCTTTATTTGTAGTTTAAATTTGGCACTAAAAAAATAGAGACAAATGTATGGGTTATGTATCAGTCAAAAAAGATTTGAGGGTGCAGAATTCATATTCACATATAGTATAAGTATAGTGTTTAATAATACATTATCTTTCTATATGAATTACCCATCATGCACACAAAATATGGGGTATTCCAAAAACATTAGAATACATTATGTTTAAAATCATGTTTAAATGCCACCTGTAGAAATGTGCAGTTCATTTGCATATATTTTATTATGTTTAATAAAAGAAAAATGTATGGACCATAGAGGAAGAAATCTTTATTTTCTAAAATTTCTTAAAAAAATAAAAACATACAGGGGATGAATCTCCACATTATCTCAACAATAACAAGCAACTACTAATTAGCTCAATTATTACATGCAAAAAGCACTTACTCAGACTGGACCTGTATGCTTCAGAGTTGATCTTATTTCCTGTGCAGCAGATGACAAGATCGGCAGTGACCTGCTCGTTCTTATTGGTCTTCACCACCATGCCTCTCCGACACACATTAAATTCCAGCTCATCAAGGTTTGACACTTTTTGCCCTGCATTCAGGTGCACAGGGAAATAGAGAAGAAAACAGTCTACAACCTGCATAGTGCGGAAGTTTCCATATTTTACATAGTTCCAGTTTGTAAAAATTTGTATTTCCTTTTCCTGAAAAGGTCATCTCCCCATATAGAAAACACATAAGGGATTCATTTGACAAAAAACCCCCACTAGAATATGGAAATAACTTTTACTGTACCTTCTGATCACACCGCAAAAGAGTGATGTTCTTCCTCAGTATTTTTGTCTTTTTTCCAGTGCAAATGTAGCCTGGGTTTCCCCATACTGCCTTGCTCGCAGCGCGATTTTATTCACTCAAATGAGACTTGGTCTGACGTTAGCCAGGCTAGTGCAAATGTCTAACAATTCTTAAATCAAGATGTATTTACTGGAGATACAAAATAACAAAATAAAAGTACAAAAAATAAGCCTTGTTTTGTGTGAAATTGATCAAAATGAAGTGTTTCTGATTAAAACGAGATCAAATATCTGCCAAAGGTCTTAATTGAAAGGGAAGTTGATAACTCATTGATGGATATTTGTTCTTGTTTTAAGAATAAACTCACTTCATTTTGTTACATTTTTCAAGACATTTAACATTTGCATCTCAAGTAAATGTATCTTGATTTAAAGATGTTTAGATATTTCTTTGGAAAAATACTGAGGAAGATATAAATGTTTCGCAATACATTTAATGCCATGACGTTATGAATTTAAAACTTTCTGTTCTGATGCAAGACATTTTTAAGGCCTTAAAGGGTTTGTTCATCCAAAAATGAAAATTCGGTCATCATTTACTCACCCACAAGTTGTTCCAAACCTGTATGAGTTTCTTTCTTCTGCTGAACACAAAAGAAGATATTTTGAAGAAAGTCTGTAACCAAACATTTAATGGGCTCTATAGTTGACTTCTATAGTATTTTTCAATGGGGCCAATCAACTTTTTGGCTACCCATATTCTTCAAAATATCTTCTTTTGTATTCAGCAGAAGAAAGAAACTCGTACAGATTTGGAACAACTAGAGGGTGAGTAAATTATGACAGAATTTTCATTTTCAGGTGAACTATCCCTTTAATTTAAGGGCGAATAAAGACCCACAGAAACCCAGACGATGTACAATAAACACCTTCAGGGTGATAACAGTCCCCTCCGCCCCATGTCCAGCCTTATTATATGGCTACTTGTGAAATAAATAATAGGTGGACATGAAATATTGATTTGAGTTGAAATTATTTTATAATCTTACCTATTATCTTAAAGCTTTTCCTAAGAAAAAAACCCATAATTATTATTATTACAACAATATATTAATACTGAAGTAGAATAGTACTATTCACAATCGAGTGCATTTGCCAAATAATAACAATCATGCTGAAAGCAGTCTAATATTAGCCAGTGTTTTTTGTTGCTTATGTTTTGAAATACAGCAAGCGTCAAGTGTGAGTCAGTTGTTTTCCATCGAGTTAACGGAATATAGCTCTGACAATGCATGTAAGTAAATGTTAAGAAGAAACATTTGGTCACACTTTAGTTTAGGGTCCAATTCTCACTATTAACTAACTATTAACTATGACTTTTGCCTCAATAAACTCCTAATTACTGCTTATTAATAGTTAGTAAGTAGTTGTTAAGTTTAGGTAATGGGTGGATTAAGGGATGTAGAATATGTTCATGCAGAATAAGGCAATAATATGTGCTTTATAAGTTTTAATAAACAGCCAATACCCTAGTAATATGCATGCATATAAGCAACTAGTTAATAGTTAGAATTGGACCCTAAACTAAAGTGTTACCAAACATTTATAAGAGTCAAATCACATCAATATCTGTATCATCAACACTGGGTCTCTCCATTGATATTTTGCACTGTATTTCCTTCAGAAGAAAAATAGACGTGATGGCCCACATCAGGCAGAGATGCTAAGCAACAATGTAATGTGAGATTATTACCTAGCAACAGCTCCACCCCTTTTTCCAGCAGCACCTGCTTGGCCTGTTCTTTCACACTAGGCAATAGTTCAGGATCAGCCACCTCCTCACGTGAGTGAATCAGAATCACCTAGATGAAATATGTGTTGTAGAAAACGGTTATCATTATATAACACAAAACACGTTTAAAGTGCCCCTATTATGCTTTTTCAAATATTACCTTTCATGCAGTGTGTAATATAGCTGTTTGTGAATGTAAAAGGCCTGCAGAGTTTTAAAGATCATAGTGCACGAAAAAAAATTTGTCTCCAAAAAGAATCAATTGCTGAAATGAGTCGTCAACAATTCCAGCCTCACTTCCTGTTACATATCTACGTAACAATGTAACAAATATTTGCATTATGCCAGCCTATGATCTTCATTGGCTGTCCGCAAACAACGTCTGCTTTGCCCCGCCCTCACACACTGTAGTTGTAGCTGAGGGCACGTTTACACGACAACGATATGCTTAAAATGGAGAAGTTTTTCCTTTGAGTTTTCCACGTACAGAGGACACCATTGTCAAAACGATCCCCATTCACACGGATCCGCGAAAACGACTAAAAACCCCTGTATTCTGTGGCCAGGCCATTAGATGGCGATGAAACACTGTAGACTGAACACGTAACACGCATGTGCATGACATCATCGTCTTCAGAGATTCGAGTTTTTGCTGTTTACACAGAGATCGTTTTAGTTCCGCATGGGTGGGATCTCACAATAAAACGGTGTCTTTTCAGTTTCGAGTTAACTAGTAGCCTAGTTGTATCATTTCTTCCGATACGGCCCTCTGTAACCGGTAGGCGTGGCTTGGGAGTGGCCTCATAGGGCAGCGAAGCAAGTGCATTCTGGGAGTTGTTGTCTTTTATCCACATGAGCCAAAAATACATTTTTCTGGCTTTTCTCAGTCTAGAAGGCACCAACTTCTAATATAATTTCACATTTCTACTACATAAATGACCCAATTTAAATACACATTCATCTTTCCAGCGGTGAAATATCCCGTTTTTAAAAGTTAGTGTTTTCAGGCACCCAAAATGCCATTGTCATGTAAACGAACAGCCAAAACGCATTAAAAGTTTTACGTTTTTAGTTGAAAACAGTCCCTGAGACTGGAAGAGTTTGGTTTGTGTTGTCGATAAGTCAAGAAGATGCTATTTTCAGGGCTGCGAGAGCAAATCTACTTTGCATGCACTTCAAAAGGATGAGGGCTCGCACTGGAATTAATACCGAAGGAAATCGACGGCATCGTTACTGTTCGTGTCACTGTGTATCAAGCGCTGAGGAAGTTCCAGAGCTGAAATTCAGATATGGTAATGGGCGTTTTGTTTCGGTCACCCGCTATAAGCTATAGACTAATCACATTAGACTGGGCCATCTGACCAATCAGAGCAGAGTAGGCTCTCGGAAAGAAGGGATTTAGAGAGACTGAATCTTTGAACAAACAGTTTTAAGACTCTTTGAGAAATGAGGCTATGTGCAATCTACATTATAAGAAAATTAAAGTGTTTTATGACCTTGGATGCATGCAAACCTATTGTAGGAGACCTCCAAAAAATGCAGGAACCTTTAAAATAGCATAATAGGGGCACTTTAAGCTCATGCTTAAGAATAAGATTGCACAGTCTGTTTGGGTGAGAAGTCAAAGTTCTACCTTCTTGTCAGGAAATTCTGTCCTGATCTCAGCAGCCATTTCAATACCGGTGGTTCCGCCACCAACAACAACAACTGTGTTTGTTGACTGGATCTGTAACATTGGAAAAAAATGCAAATAAATAAAAGCTTTTTCACAATTCAGTCTGTATTGCCATTTAAGATGATATCACATATATAAACATGCCAAATAAGAAAACTCACCAATTTGACAAAGTCCTCATACTTCTGAATGGCTGCTTGGTAGGTGTCCACAGAATTGTGTTTGCCTGGGAAATCTCCGCTTGTTCCAGTGCACAGAATGAGGTGTGAATACCGTACTTCCTGTAGATTTACATTGGCACATACTGTATAAAGACATTTTCTCATACTTTGTTTTCGTATACTGTAACATTGCAATATCACTTACCTTCCCATTGTCAAGCACAACTGTCTGCGTTTCGGTGTCCATACGTATGACACGGCCTTGGAGGAAATTCACTCCAAATGTCTCTTTGTACGGTATGAACGTCTGCTTCGCAAAACCTACAATAACATACAAAAAAAATAAACTGCATTATTTTATTAATCTTGCTGTTTGTTTTCTTGCATTCAGACTCATATTTTTGCATACCAGGTTGAACCGAGGCACGCAGCGCTGCAACGTTGTGATGAAACGCATCCAGGATGTCAATAAGCATGAAGGGCACCCCATGATGTTTAAGGTGTTGAGCAGCTGCAATGCCACCAAAACCACCACCGACAATCACCACATGAACATTCTCGTCAATGGACACCTGCCCACCCATAATGCTTTACTACTGAGGAGAGAAAAAATATTTTATTTATATATTTATATATACACACACTTTCATTCAAAAGTTTTTTTTAAGTCTTCGGTGTCACATGACAGTTGACTTTGTTTTGTTGAATATATTTGTGTATTTATATTTATTTATATATATATTATATAATATATATTTATATTATTTGTGAACATATTTATATGACACAATAAGGTTTAGTTGATTTTCTGAAAAGGTTTCAAAGACATATTTTCAATGTTATTTGTTCAATTATATCCCCTTGCCTTAACCCATAAGTAGTTTAAATTGTCAAATGCTCAAACGACTTCAATAATTCAATTCAGGTATGTGCAGATCCTTTCCATTTTATAGAGATTTACTTATTAACTTATTACTTATCATTAAGAAAGAACTAATGAGAAAGTTTTTTAACACAAAGTGGTCTGCAACATCGATATCTATATGTTCATAAGTTTTGCCTGCGACTTAGCACTATATCATAGCAAAGAAGCTCAAACACAAACCTTTGAATGCAACGTAAATACCTTTTGTGAACAGATCTTGCAATTCTTACCAGTATTTGATATGTGGAGGCTTGTGAAGGCTCTGTATTCTCTTCTTCCACACGGAAACGTCTTCAACTCTTTCTACTTGTACAGCTGTATTATATCCAATGGTAGCGCTTGTAGCAATGAGGTGGGCGGGTGTTTTCTGATTGCGTTGTATCATAAGCCAATGGTTATCGTGTGATGGCCGTGTCTGTATTTGCGCATTTATTGCACGTATTGTATCTGTACAGCTACTTTACTGAAGAAGGCTTAAGTTATTTTGCACCCGTAACATTCTGACAACCTTTAAAACAGATAGCAGATAATGTTTTAACAGAAGTGCTCTCGGAATGCAGCTATCATTGTCACTTACTCACAGATGATTCGTCAAAAACACTTCATATAACAGTGAAAGGTCACCAGTTGAGCTGAGTCACGATGCAAGCACGGATTTTCTTTGATTGCCTAAACTTTTTACTTCGATTTCGAAGGGCCAAAAAACTTGATTGAAGGCTGTGGGCCGAAAGTATACTTTGCATTACATCCAACTATATTAAAACGTACATGTTTAAAGGAACAGTTTCATTTAGCCCATATTCTCCACAGTTGAAAGCAAAAATAAAACAAACCAAAGGTCATCACGAGCCATCTTTGGCCCACTGCGACTGATTTGAACAAGACGTACATTGATAATTAATAATATTGATAGGCCTAACATTATGTATGAAAATAAATCCTAATGTGTTTTAAAGAATTTAGTGTGGTATTTAACTTTTCGATATACAAGTAGAACCCTTAAATGATTAAACATATATTTGCAAGAGATCTTGGAGCACTTACACCAGCAGGTGGTGTTAAATATAAACTATTGTCATCAATAGTCTGTCATCAGTCATTTACTATGTTGTCCCAAACTTGTTTTGTAAAATACAAAACCAGTTATTATACAGATGACAACCTCTCAGTCACAATTAATTTTAGCACATTTTTGACCATATAATGAAAGTAAAGGGTGACTGAGGCTGTCATATTAGGCCTAACATCTCTCTTGTGTTGCACTGAAAAAGTGATACATGTTTGGAACAGTGTATACTAAAAAGTTTTTAATAAAAATAATGCATTTTAAAAAGTTGATCCTCGGGATCCTAAAAATGATAATTTTGTCACCATTATACTCAAGTTGTCCCAAATCTGCATGTTTCTTCTGTTGAACACAAAAGAAGATATTTTGAAGAATGTCGGTAACCAGACAGTTGACGTTAGCCATTAACCTCTATAGTAGAAAAAAATACTGTGGAAATTAATTGTCTACCGTCAATTGTTTGATTACCAACATTCTTCTAAATATCTTCTTTTGTTTTCAACAGAAGAAAGAAACTCACACAGGTTTGGAACAACATTACATGTTTCTGCCGACGGGTGGCGCTCTAATAAAGCCGTGTATGCGTGCCGTGGACCCTCAAAGTCCTAGAATTAAATGACCTGTGAAGATAAGAGATCATGTAAACAAGTGTTTCTTTTTCTTATGTAAACGTGAATTTAACAAATTAATCTACCCACTTAAAGCAACTATTAAATACAAAAGTATTAAAGAATAAAGTGCTCAACTTTATTTTCTTTTACAGTAGGCACAATATAATGCAAATGGCCAGAATGCAATGCCAAAACAGCAATGCAAAAAAAAATAAAAAAAAAATACACACACACACATATATATATATATATATATATATATAGTTTTAAAATCATTATAAATATAAAATAATAGTCATATAATGATGAATAGTCATATAATAATCACTTTCAGAACGATTTTATCCAGCTGATGAACGATTTTTTTTTTTTTTTTTAATCATTAACAGCCAATCAGAATCCACCCTGCTTTAAAGAGCTCGAGCACTTAAAGCTACTAGCCTGCAGCGCGCTTATAATAAACAGACCGTTATCGTTCGTTGGTGTGGACGCTAATATAGTTATCGTTCTTGAACTGAACGGGCCTTTAGTCTCTGGGGATTCATTTGGGGGTTGTGTATGTATGACCTCTCGTCTCGTCCCATTGGAGTCCACCGCCTGACCAGCAGGGGCTGCAGAAAGGAGCATCTCTGAAGGCGCAGGAACATTGGTAACGTTACCTCCCCGCACTAGCGCTGCTGCTCTCCGGCGGATGAGCGCGGGTGTCTGTCCGACGGCAGCGTGCTTCTACCCGGGACCCTTTTCTTGGATGCGTTACTTATGTCTATTTCAAAGAGAAAAGCCTCTTTCCGTCTTTGGTCGTTCACTTTATGACCACATGTTTTAAGACGAAACTGCGACTGATGCTGGACATAAAGTGATTTTCACGGGAACGGAGTCGGTGTGAGGTTACAACGGTAAGATGGTTTGAATTTCAGCGATGTCACATTAACGCATTTTTTCATTAAGTTATCGCCTGCACATCTATAACGAGTCACGAAGACTTTGAAAATGAATGTTTACAATGGAAAGTAGGCTACTGCAATCGAGAATACTTTCTTTTTGTTTTACATTAGTCTTGTCCTCGTTCCCATGGTGAATGTATACCAAACCCGCGTGCTGCATTGTGGGATACCTGCAGGCTTCAGGGTTAATTCTCAAATGTAGTAAAACAAATAGTCTGTTAAAAAAAAACCTGCTTTAATAAAAGTTTGTGTGTGAAAAAGTTACGTGGAATTAGGATCTAAAGACCCTATTTTGATTTTACTTTCGGGGGTGTTTATGATTCTGAAGGGGTTTCCATTCAGTCAGTGCTGTAGTGGTTTCAATGTGTTAAAGTAACTTTTTAAAGCATGAGATATTTTAAGTCTAAACGTTACTTTGCTCTGGCCTCCACTGTTATCTGAAGTCACTTGAGACTACTGATAAATAATCTCTTACTGGCTAAAACACTAAAGTGTTTGTCACTGTGGAGTGCTTTGGATTGGTATTAATACACTCTATTGCCAGTTACTACATTATTTGCTAAATAAAAGACACCTTAAAACAATAAGACCAACAGGATAACAGAAGAAACAATAAAATGGTGTAACTATTTAAAGCCTATGTGTTTATGGTAAATTAGTCTTCAGAAATGTACTACAAAATGAAACTTTATAAATATCACTGTATGTATAGCATAGTTTTATATATATTTTAAAATGTAATTTATTCCTGTGATGGCAAAGCTGAATTTTATGCAGCCATTACTCCACTTAAAAAAAATAAAGAAATGGTCAAATCTTACTGTACCCAAGCTTTTGGAAGATAGTGTAGAATATATTTATTTGTGCCTAAATTAGCATATGCATCATCAACTCTAGATTGCCTAGATAAGATTGTCAGATCAATGAATTTCATCAATTCAATCAATTACTTTCTATGTAGGATAGCTCATACATCCGGCTGCAGTAATGAGGATTTGACCACTAGCCTTGTTTATCACTTTTAAAGGGATAAAACATGAAAATTCTGTCATCATTTATTCACCCTCATGTCGTTCCAAACCCGTAAGACTTCCGTTCATCTTCAAAACACAAATGAAGATCTTTTTTATCAAATCTAAGAGATTTCTGTCCCTCCATTGACAGTCTGTGCAACTACCACTTTAACGCTTCAAAAAGTTCATAAAGAGGTTGTAAAACTAATCCATATGAAAAACTTTATCGCTTTATATGACAAACAGATTTAATTTAGTCTTTTATTTACATATAAACATTGATCAGCGAACATACATAGAAGTTCAAACAAACCTGCTTGATGCACGAAAATAAACCTCATTGGTTCTTGCCGAAGCTCAAACAAGCTGCGTTACACGAGAATGAACCTCATTGGTTCTCGCATGTTAAAGGACAAGTTCGGTATTTTACACATAAAGCCCTGTTTACAGATCGTTTCTGATGAAATAGAACGGTTAAGATTAAACTTTTGACAGATGCTGCTGTCGCGAGAATTTTAGGTTTATTTCGCTTTCCCCTCCCCCCTCAAGAATGGTAGTCTATGTGCACTGGAACAATCCTTCCTAAAACGCATTAAACTTTCATTTAAAAAGAGATGAAACTCACCGAGTGGTCAGGGGTGTTCACTGATATGCTCATACAAAAATCACTGCAAAAGATGCTTTCCAACAGGTTTTATCATAGTTTTTGTCCAACTCCATTGACTTGCATTGAATGTGCTGTGTGAGGTACGGTATTACTCCGCCGCTTCTTCTTCTGCTTCTTCTGTGTATTCAGTGAAATGCCAGTGGTTTGCTTGCAATTGGCAAATGTGCATTATCGCCACCAACTGGGCTGGAGTGTCTATCATTCAAGCTCTCAACGGAAGAATCTACGGGTGTGAGACGTTTGGAAAAATAGATCCACAGTTTTACAACGAATGGTAAAACACCTGTTGGAAAGCATCTTTTGCAGCGATTTTTGTATGAGCATATCAGTGAACACCCCTGACCACTCGGTGAGTTTCATCTCTTTTTAAATGAAAGTTTAATGCGTTTTAGGAAGGATTGTTCCAGTGCACATAGACTACCATTCTTGAGGGGGGGTGGGAAGCGAAATAAACCTAAAATTCTCGCGACAGCAGCATCTGTCAAAAGTTTAATCTTAACCGTTCTATTTCATCAGAAACGATCTGTAAACAGGGCTTTATGTGTAAAATACCGAACTTGTCCTTTAAGTGAACATGCTTGAGCTTCTGTTCACTACTACTGATATGCGAGTTGATATATGTGAATAAAAGCCTGAATAAAATGCAATCTTTTCATCATATAAAGCGATCGAGTCTCTTCAGAAAATTTTAACTAAACCGCTCAATTCACATGGATTAGTTTTACAATCTTTTTAAAGTGTCAAAGTGGTACAGTAGATGCGTAAGTGTAAATGGAGGGACAGAAATTGCTTAGATTTGATTAAAAAATCTTCATTTGTGTTCCGAAGACAAACAAAAGTCTTACTGGTTTGGAACGACATGGTAAACGATGTAAAATGATTACATTTTTCATTTCTTTAATTCTACATTCATGTCCCAGACTTTGCTGGCTGTGCAGTATGTGGTGGGATGGATGAGGAGGAGCAGAACCGCTATGTGGCCCAGTTGAAGGCTGAGTTTGACAGCTGTGACACCACCGGGACAGGTTACCTCGACAAAGAGGAGCTTACTGCCTTATGCCACAAGCTGAGCTTAGATGCCCATCTCCCCTTGCTGCTGGACACTCTGCTAGGAACACAAAATTATGCCAGGGTAACAAGTTCCCCACGATCATCCCAGTGTCTCTAACGCTAACGCTGCATTATGTTAAGATAATCTCTTTTTACAGGTACATTTTGAGGAGTTCAAAGAGGGCTTTGTGGCTGTGCTGTCAAGGTCTTTGGACTTCAGTACTTCAGAGGAGGAGAGCAGCTATCTTGAGCCAGGTACTCTAGTGGAAAGTGACCTTTAAATACCTCCATGGTTATCAAAGCTTTTAGGCCTGTTTATCTTCATGATTTTTTGTATGTCTGGACCTTGTGGACTCAAGGTTTATTAATGGTACATGATGTGTAGTTGATATAATATCTGTACCCAGAGGAACTGAAGGATCGTGTTTTTTGTCTAAATGCTCATTTGTATTTGTTAATGAATAGCCAGGTATATTTATGGTTAGTTACACCACCGTTCAGAAGTTTGGAGTTTTTGATATTTTCTTATGCTCACCAAGGCTGCATTTATTTGACCAAAATTACAGTAAAAACAATAATATTGTGAATTAATATTACAATTTAAAGTAACTGCTCTCTTTTTAAATGTATTTTAAAATTTAATTTATTCCTGTGATGGCAAAGCTGAATTTTCACCAGTCTTCAGTGTCACATGATCCTTCAGAAATCATTCTAACATGCTGATTTGCTGCTCAAGAAAAATGTTAAAAACAGTTGTGCCGATTAATATTTTTGTGGACACCGTGATACGGTGATACGGACATTTTTAAGGATTTTTTGATGAATAGAATTTAAAAACAACAGCATTTAACAGCATTCAACAGCATTCTATTTCAGAAATAGAAATCTTTTGTAACAACTTCATTTATTTTTACTGTCACTTATGATCTATTTAATGCATCCTTGCTGAATAAAATAAAATAAAAAAATTGTACTGAAAATTTTGAACGGTAGTTTTTAGGGAATTGGGGTTTTATGTAAAACATTTTTTAAAAAGGCATGCAAATCCCAGCTTTTTGTTATGTTCTTCGATCAATTTTATGGCATATTAGCCTTAGAAAGTATTTTGACACTTAACCCACACTTCATACATCCACTAAAAATGACCTTAGGACCACTGGTTAAAAGCAAACATGTTTAAGAAACAAAATCATTGAAAAATTGTTAAAATAAAATTGAGGTTAGATATGAGAAAATCTCTAGCACTTGGTTTGAAATTGAAAAACATTCATACATTTTTAAGTGTGGCTTTCTTATACTTATATTCATTTTGGGGGGCACTGAAAAATGGAACACACAAATATAAGAGGACAGGAAGAGAAAGCAATCCTTATTTTAACTTAAGGTAATGTTTTTGTGTCGTTTTTATCTTTCTTGATCAACTTTGAATTTATTTTGTTTAAAGACATTGTTTAAGAAGACAAAATTGTTATTGGCATTCACAATAATACCACATCATACCTTGAGGTACCTGCCTTTTGATTGCTTTCACTGGAGGCGTAATAATACGTTATACAGATGCTGCAACTTTTTGTGCAGGTCTTCTTTAAGCCAAAGCCAGAATAACATTAGTCTTTTTTCATAGATGCATTAGGGAGACTGGTACATTAATGTATGTTGTGAAATCTCAGAGCTCAATGCTAAAATTATCTTTGAAAATGGTAAAACCTGAAAGCTGTGATGAGAAACAGATGTTGGAGAGGTTTCTTTTAGGTTTTCATTTCCTTTCAAGCACATTTTTCATTTTATGAGAAAGTTTATGACATAGATGAACAAATGATGTGAGATGACCTACTATTACTTCTTCCACTATTTTGTTTCTTCATTTTGACTGCTTCTGACATACTTTCATTATCTGTCGCTCTAAACTAAGCATCATTTCCTATTCTTCCAGCAGTCCCAGAGGAGGTGAAGCCTAAATATGTGAAAGGAACCAAGCGGTACGGGCGGCGATCACGGCCAGACAAGACTGACTTAGAGCTCACAGCAGACTCAGAAGATTCACCAGCGTTTGGGACTGACAAAGTGGAAATAAACGGTGTAAGGAGAGCCAAGCTCAGACGCTCCACCTCACTGGAGAGTGTTGAGGTAAAATTCATAATACTTACACTACCGTTAGGGATCTCTTTTTTTTATTCAGCAAAGATTCATTAAATTAAACAAAAGTAAAAAGTAAAGACATTTATAATGTTACAAAATACTTTTATTTTAAATATATGCTGTTCTTTTGAACTCTTTATTAATCAAAGAATCCTGTAAAAAATGTATCACGGTTTTCCCAAAAATATTAAGCAGCACAACTGTTTTCAGCATTGATAATAAATGTGTCTTGAGCAGCAAATCAGCATGATTTCTGAAGGATCATGTGACACTGTAGACTTGTTAGATATAAGCACTGCAGTGCCCTTGAGGTGGCGTATTGTTAGTCAATTGAAATACCTGAATTAGTTTGATTCTAGTGAATGGATCTGGGCTGACCTGCTTTTCACAGACAGGAAGTGTGGCGGTGTGGAATGTGCAAGTGCAGGCCCATAGTGCAGCCCCCACCTTTACCAGACTTTAGTGTTACTTTTGGCTCATGATCAAAACATGGCTCATTTCACATTCTCTTTTTTTCCCTCAAAGAGCAGGAGCACTTATAAAAGGGGCTTGTTGTTTCTGCTGTGTCTGTACTTTTTCTTCTGGAGTCATTTTACTTGTGCACAACAGTGCCAGACTGGAAAGCCAGTGCAAATGCAAACCTATGCTGCTGGAACTCTCGTTCCATGTGTTTCGTTTTTAAAGAGTTATTTTGGATCCATCTTGATTTGGTTCTAGAAAGAATGGAGGATGACGATGTCTTTCTTGCTCATGCACACCACATGTCCCTTCACTTAAAGTGATTTTTTGGATGAACTATCCCTTTAAGATGTTACTGTTACAGTTCTTTGATGGGGTTGATGGTTGTTCAAATAAGCAGCCACCTACCCTTGTGAAATAGAAGCGCTCTTGATTGTATTGAATGTGCACTTGTAGTGTACTTCAAATCTTTAAAAAAATATTTTTATAGAAACTATACTTGAAGATAATATAATGTTAACTTGAAAACAGATAGATAGATAGATAGATAGATAGATATTCTATTTAGAATAATGATTTGTAATAATTGTAAGGCTGGAAGCTTACGCTGCTATTTTGAACCAATAATCGGAACTAAAGTCAGTTGAAGGATGACGTGTATAATTCAAATATTTATCTGACTCCAATAAAGTTGTTGTTATTCTTTAAAGGTAAAGGTCTTTCTTAGAACTGATAGGAAAACGTAGGATTTAACCAGAACGTTTAGATAACGAAAGTTATAATCACGTTAGCTTTCAACTACCCTGGAAATCCAGAGTTCTCGCGAGAGCACAAGTTGAATTTGCTCAGTGAGTTTACTCTGGCGTTAAGTAATGATGCTCATTAAATATGCCCTTGTATCCGAGCTGCACCAATCACATCAAGTTATCTGATATAGGTGGGCCAGAGGCAAGATGACGACAGCGCTGCAACGTCAAAGTCATTTGTAAACATCGCAAGATGGCTATAGATGAACACCAGTTGTTTGAAACGGCTTTGGCCACTACAATGAACGAGTTAGACTTGGCTTTTTATCTAAAAGAGGAACGGAAGACGGCGCTCGAATCGTTCCTTTGCAAGAAGTGCGTTTTTGCTGTTTTGCCGTAAGAGTCTAATCTACCAGTTAGCTCCACTGGTAGCTAAGCGCATGGGGCTTGTTGTGATTGGTCGTAGTGTTATCCAATTGCGTGCAGTGAGATTTTCAAATTCATGCTTGGTGCCGCCCCTCGAGCTGGCCGATTTTCATTAGTCGATGCCAGACCATTAATCTTTAGGTCTGGATTTCCAGACTAGCTTTCAATATCATCAGTGAAAGGAAAGGAAAATTTCTCAAAGCCTTTAAAGTTATTTATTAAGTTACATGTTTAAATATACAGACAGTAGAATGGAACAACATACTGTAAAGAAAACTTGGTTGTAACAAATAGAGCACTGTTGTGCAGAAGAGGCCGTAAAAGCCTTTCTCATAGTATGAGGTTACGCACTGGTGTGCGGGAGTGGCGGGGTTAAAGCCTTTCTCCAAGAACCATCCTGTGCCTGGAGTGTCCCAACAGTCCTCAATCAGCATATTGAGGAAATCCCTTGCACTAGATAGGCATAGGCATACTGTGATGATGAAGGCCATTGTGCCACATTTAATTCACAAGTAAAAGGATTTTTGAAGTACTAGGGTAGTAAAGAGTTCTGCCCATATTTGCTCAGCCCTACATAATGTCAAGTTTTACTTTAAAGTACATTTTAAATAATTTCGTTTTAATTATCTTTTGTTGTGCTTTAAAGAAGTACACTTATTTTGCTGTGTTGTTGACTAACATACTTAAGCACATGTAAAGTAATTTTAACTGTAGTGTTTTATTTGATATTACATTTACAGTTAATATCTTTTAAATGTTCTAAATTGCAACTTCATCATTACAAATGTGTAATTACAAATATATTTAAATACATGACATACAAGTTTCGCTAGAAATTACATTAAAGTATATGCTTGTCAGTACATTGGACGACAATACACTTGAACCATATTTCAAAGACAATATAAATAATTATGAAAATAACATATGAAGATGTACTTGGTCCTACTTAAGTGAGTCAAAAATCACTCTTAATTTCAACTAATTGCATTTATTATAAATTTAAATTATAATACATTTTAGTTAATAACATACAAATTAAGTGTCCGAAAACTACATTCAGTTCCCACTTAAGTAAAGTCCCACTTTAAAGTGTATGGTTTTACGTAATAAGTATTTTTTTTAAAGTATGCTATTCACAGGGGTAGAACACTGTAGCTACTGCAGCAATGTAGTAAAACCACTTGAATCATCTCAATTAGATAAAAATCTAGTCTAAAGGTGTTTTTTTGGGATGATACTTCTTGAGAGAGTTGGACACAGTCTGTGGAAGATTTGAACAATCAAGTGCTTTAGCCAAGAATGAAAGCATGCTGGTCCATCAGTACAGTTTATGTTGGCAGCCCCCGGCATTTGGTGTTTATTCACCAGCCCGCCAGGCTCCATTTGGTCCTAGATGTTTTAGTGCCTGTGTGTTCAATGTGTTTTACGTGTCGAGTGTGTTCAACCAGGATTAGAGGTCTTGGTCTGGGTGGAGCTCAGGGTGCAAAGCATCAGCTGTGGTCTGATAATGTGAAGTACAACAAGGAAAGGGTTTGGCTATAATTTGGCATGGCGCTTCCTCTAACTGCGCCTCTCATTTTAGAAACGCATACTTGCATACCAGAGCCCTCCCTCGCTCTCTTACTCTCTCTCTGTCTCTCCGCTCTGTTCTCCTCTTCTTCTCCCTCTCCTCTCTCATTTTTTTCATAACAGTGTTTGAAATATTTAGACCTTTTATGTAACCCAGTACTTTCTATTTTGATAAATGGGGGAGATTACATGCTCTTTAAATCGAATCTCTTTGCACTGTAACTAGCGATTCTGTGTTGTTCTGTAGCAGGAGGATCCAACTCACCATGTTTCGATAAGTAATCTGATAAACATGCACAGTTGAAGTATTATGTAAAAGGTTTAAGGTTTCACAAGGGTGTCTTTTTACTATGTAAAAAGCTGTAAAAAGTACCTTAAATCCACTTTGCAACAGTTGTTTAGTTCTTTAAGCCATCTCATAAAATTTTGTTCTTTTAGCTTAAAAAATGCTAAAGATTATCATTAATTTTCAAGAGTGAATCCCAAATTTATATGTAGATGTCACTTCCGAAACTATGCAGCATGTAATTGGCTGTCGGTCCTCTTAGCTGCATGAAAAACAAAACTTTTATCCAATGGAAACATAGCCTTGAAAGCGTGCAAAGATTGTTCCATTTATAATCACTAAAAAGCCGTCACTCATCTCAGTTCATTGCAATCTCACAAAGTTCCATTATAAACAATGAAGCTGTCTACACTGCACAATGAATCTCTTACTTACACTGTGTCTACACTTTGTTAACGAGAGGATTCGCGAGCGTGCAGAACTCAGCACTGAACAAAAACTTTGGCGTTTTGAGCGGTGAGTGGATTCTGACTAAATTAAACACCTCTGATTGGCCATTGCGTTCAAAACATCAACAAACATGTCTGTGATTGGCTACATTGTTTACCGCTGCAAAAACACGTTTTAAATGGAAACAAAAATATGCAATGGAGTGTTTGCCAAATCTGTTGGAAAGCACCCCTGTAGATCTAAAGCTATTTTCCTTTTCAAACTTATACGCACAATATTTTTCCAATACAGATTCACAGGCCTCAGCTCAGATTCCCATCCATATATTCTTTTACAACATTTATGTGAGCAACATCACTGCTTGTTTGTGTAAATAATTCAACCGGCTGTGATGAATATTGCACACAAACCTTTTCATGCCACATAAATTATTCAGTTTTGAGTACGTCATTGACTAAAATAAAACACGTTTGTATTTTTTTCAGGCAGAAACTGAGAAACATTATTAATTAATTTGTAATCAAGGTGGATATTATTTGTTCTGATTGTTGGAGAATTTTTGTGCTCCCAATTAGAGAGTAGCCTTTGCTGAAATACCTCCATATCTCAAGGCTTTTCTTAGTGAACAATGACTTGAGGACAACACATGTGATGTTCCTCACTTAATTTCTTAGCGGAGATCAATGAAGTGGCTTTTTCTTTACATTTGACTGAGAGAGAGAGAGAGATAATACAATACTTTCTGCTCCCTGCCCAGTGGGAACACTGAAAAACAGTTTGTGAACAGTTATGTAATGTTGTTTAAAATTTAATGCTGGTGGTAATTGATTGTGGCTTGTCCCATATTTAGCTGGGTTTATTCTTTTGTTGCTGGAAGCTGAACTGTGTAGCGTTTCGATCAGTGTATTCTGTCCTGTTTGTATCCTCCATTTGACCATTGTCATTCATTGATCAAACCACAGATATTTTACAGGTCAGTGACTGTCTGCTTCAAACTTTAATCTACCTCTAGATGGCACTAGCACACAAATGTACATTCTCTGTTTAAAAGTTTACACAATCTACCATACAACTTTTACCACTTGTGCAGTATGCATATGTATACTACTGTGCACAGTATAGAAAACCAAGATGACTTGATACCAAGATGATTGCTACTGTACTACATTTACCACAATGCACAGTATACTACAGTGCACAGAATACTACATCCAATAGTGCTCAACCTGACCAAATTAAATGGAAGTGACATCCATTGTTTTTAACATCTTTTGCTGCTGTTAAGTACACCTGGGAAACTCGTACCTCTGAGTCGGGCATTCTTTAATACAACATGTCACACAAGTCAGAAAAATTACACAGAAGTAGCCTAAAAAACCCCAGAATAGTTATATTGTGAACAACAAACCCATCTGAATTCAGAATGATAAAAATTATGAATTTCTGTCACCTATTTATAAATGGTATCATTTTTGTGTTACTCATTTTTGCATTACATAAAGTTTGTGAAAGTTGAATAATTAACTCTACTCTTGTGCATAAGCTGTTCTTTACATCACACCTTTAAAATAATTGAAATACAGCATGTAAAATTAAAATAACTTGCAAATTCGTTTATTAGAATCAGAATCAGAATCAGAATCAGAATCAGAAAGAGCTTTATTGCCAAGTGTGCTTGCACCCACAAGGAATTTTTCTTGGTACTGAAGCTTCCAGTGCACATATACAAATACAAATACAACAAGAAACATAGTAATACAAATTCTAAGAATAAAAATATATAAAAAATAAATAAAAATAGTATAAAAGTAAAAAAGTAGGGTCACAGTTGGGTTTAGTCCGAATAAACATTTACAGATTATGAACATATTTACAGTATTTTGAGTAGTATGAATAATATAAATATAAATATCACCTGAGTTAGAGAATATTGCACTAGACAGTGGGAGTCTAGCGCATGTTACAGATTTCTAAACATATTTACAGTATTTTGAGTAGTATGAATAATATAGATATAAATATCACCTGAGTTAGAGAATATTGCACTAGACAGTGGGAGTATTGCACTTACAGGCATATGCCTTGGGGGCATGTTAAGTGTTCAGAAGGGAAATGGCCTGTGGAAAGAAACTGTTCCTGTGCCTGGATGTTCTTGTGGCCAGTGATCTGTGTCGCCGTCCTGACGGTAACAGTTCAAACAGGTGGTGTCCAGGGTGAGTGGAGTCTGTGATGATTTTACCTGCTCTCTTCCTCACTCTGGAAGAGTACAGGTCCTGGAGGGTTGGCAGGGGGGCACCAATAATCCTCTCTGCAGTCCGGACTGTCCGTTGTAGTCTCCTGATGTCCGATTTGGTAGCTGAACCAAACCAGACAGTGATGGAAGTGCTTAAAACAGACTCAATGACGGCTGAGTAGAACTGGATCAGCAGCTCCTGTGGCAGATTGAACTTCTTCAGCTGGCGAAGGAAGTACAGTCTCTGCTGGGCCTTTTTCACAATGGAGTCAATGTGATTTGCCCACTTCAGGTCCTGAGAGATGGTAGAGCCCAGGAACCTGAATGACTCCACTGCTTCCACAGTGCTGTTCATGATGGTGAGAGGGGGGAGTGCTGGGGTGTTTCTCCTGAAGTCCACGGTCATCTCCACTGTTTTGAGTGTGTTCAGCTATTATATTTCACTACAGATATGCTCACTGATCTCTATATATAGATTATAGATATATGATTTTATGTAATTCTATTTGTATGAATTGTTGTATTGAAGTCAGCTTACAGCAACCAACATTTTTTGTTACATAGGCTAATACAGTTTCATACAGTATTCAGTGTATACTGGGCAGTATCCAGTTAGCAAATACCCTTACAATGACACATTTACAGATTTTAGTATTTCACTGCATTTGTCTTTTGTCAGCTGATTTTAAAGCTTTCTCAGTGTTGGAACTGTTGGATAACTCGGTCCGACTCCAAACCATCTCTTATGTAAGCGCTTTTGCATCATTACAGAAAGATTTAGCTGGCTTTGTATGAGCAAGGTTTAAGCTGTTTTAGTATGATGCAGTGTTTCTATACTGATGTGAAGAACAGCATTACTTCAGTGCTTGTATCCTCAGCCTGCTAGTTGTTCCCGTCCAGCGTTGCAGAAGTAATGACTGCTGGGATGGAATGCCTTATGATGATTCTATTGTGTTCCTTTGATCACTGAACCATACTAGTACTACATTCAGCTACACTTTCTCCATCCGTTCACTCAACAGCATTTCAGTCAAGAGTCAAAACCTCAATTCAAGAAGATATGCTTCTTTAATTATGCCCTTTGTGATAAGCTTACAATTGAGATGTTCAGAATAGCATACTATTATAATACATAGTATATAGTACATATAATGTGCACATTATGTATGGAATACCTGGAAGACCTGTCCAAAATGGCACCCTAAACACTTGCGGTCTTCCTACAAGTCCGCACTTTAGCAACGTAGTGTGAATTGAGGGTGCATATCGACCACAAAGGGGGCGCTCGCGAGCACCCATACACACCTGAATCAGCTAATCAAGGGCTGCATCCGAAATCACATACTGCCCTACTATATAGTAGGCGAAAAACTGTACGTGACAAAAGAAGTATGTCCGAATTCACAGTATTCATAAAAGAGTAGTCAAAAAGTACCCGGATGGCCTACTACTTCTGGCGAGGTTCTGAAGTGTGCATACGATGGACACTTTACTATCCCATGAGGCCACTGTATAGGATTTAGGAATGGCAGTGAAGTGACATAATTGACACTGGTAGGTCACATGATAATGACAACATGGCGAATGTAGTATGTCCGGATTACATTTCCACTACACATGCTCATACTACATAGAACACACTTATTTAGCCATCGTGAAGTAATTTCTTATTCAAAATAAGTACCTACTCAAGAGAGTATTTGATTTCGGATGCAGCCAAGCTCTTCAGGATCGCTTGAAAATCACAAGCATGAGGTCTCTAGGAGCAGGGTTGAAGACCTCTGCCCTATGGTCTCATGGGCTTCATGATCACATGCAAGTGGCGGCCATTGTAAGTCCACAATTAAAAATAATGCAAAAAAGCATAAAAATAATGATGTGCATGGATCATTTATAATAAATCCCACTATATTCCATATAAAACAACAAGATTAGAACATTTTGATTTCATGGTGACACTGTCAATTCTTAATTTTACAGAGTCTCAAATCAGATGAGGACACAGGAAGCAACAAAGAGTCCACACACCACTATTTTGTGGCACAAGGTACTATATTGTGTAACTTTTAAATGAATCGAGCAGTTTTACATGTAAATCAGCACATGAATGTAATTCTTTCTGCTTTACATATACCCAAGGTCAGTTGAAGCTCTGGAATCAAGAGGGCACAGAAAGTCCTCAGCGCTCATCCAACCCTCAGCATGAAGTGACAGATGGACAGGTGAGAGCAGTATGGGAAGAGCTGGGGGTCGGAGCCGGAGGATCGCTTAACCGTGAGGAGCTGTCGCTCGTCTGTGACCACATCGGTCTCAAGGACTTACAGTCTGAGGTACGGTCATGTAACATTCTATACGGAGTAGAATAAGTAACAAAATTAGGCCTTGTCCACACGGACACGGGTATTTTTATAACCGTGACTTTTTTTACGCGGTTCGGCCGTTCATCCACACGGAAACGCAGTATCAGGTCACTGAAACCGCACATTTTTGAAAACCCCTGCCAGGGTGAGGATTTTCAGAAACGCCGGTTGCAGTGTTGTCGTGTAGACAGTAAAACCGGGGTTTTTGCTTCTGATTCAGGCTTCTGATTGGCCAACGTGGCTTAACGATCGCCGCCTGCTGGTGTGGCATGCTCTTGACAGCGTTTGATAGCGTGTTTTTTGCATTTTCATGTAGGCGGAGATTTCTTTTAAACCGAGCATGTGTGGACGGGATTTTTTTTTTAAACGCAGGAGGAAAAACTTCGGTTATAAAAATACCCGTGTCCGTGTGGACTAGGCCTTAGTCACTACCCATACACAAAAGAAATATATTTGAAATATATTTTCAGAGTATATTTTGGAATATATGCAAGTATTTGAAATTGGCCCAATAAATATATTTCACACTTAACATCATATATTTTTGTTATATTTCAGAATATATTTCAATGTATTTGGAATATATGCCACATATATTTTTGACACTTTTGGGGACCCATACAGAAAAAAATACATTGAAATATATTCTGAAATATAACAAAAATATTTGATGTTAAAGGACAAGTTCGGTATTTTACACATAAAGCCCTGTTTACAGATCGTTTCTGATGAAATAGAACGGTTAAGATTAAACTTTTGACAGATGCTGCTGTCGCGAGAATTTTAGGTTTATTTCGCTTTCCCCTCCCCCCTCAAGAATGGTAGTCTATGTGCACTGGAACAATCCTTCCTAAAACGCATTAAACTTTCATTTAAAAAGAAATGAATCTCACCGAGTGGTCAGGGGTGTTCACTGATATGCTCATACAAAAATCGCTGCAAAAGATGCTTTCCAACAGGTTTTATCATAGTTTTTGTCCAACTCCATTGACTTGCATTGAATGTGCTGTGTGAGGTACGGTATTACTCCGCCGCTTCTTCTTCTGCTTCTTCTGTGTATTCAGTGAAATGCCAGTGGTTTGCTTGCAATTGGCAAATGTGCATTATCGCCACCAACTGGGCTGGAGTGTCTATTATTCAAGCTCTCAACGGAAGAATCTACGGGTGTGAGGCGTTTGGAAAAATAGATCCACAGTTTTACAACGAATGGTAAAACACCTGTTGGAAAGCATCTTTTGCAGCGATTTTTGTATGAGCATATCAGTGAACACCCCTGACCACTCGGTGAGTTTCATCTCTTTTTAAATGAAAGTTTAATGCGTTTTAGGAAGGATTGTTCCAGTGCACATAGACTACCATTCTTGAGGGGGGGTGGGAAGCGAAATAAACCTAAAATTCTCGCGACAGCAGCATCTGTCAAAAGTTTAATCTTAACCGTTCTATTTCATCAGAAACGATCTGTAAACAGGGCTTTATGTGTAAAATACCGAACTTGTCCTTTAAGTGTGAAATATATTTATTGGGCCAATTTCAAATATTTGCATATATTCCAAAATATACTCTGAAAATATATTTCAAATATATTTCTTTTGTGTATGGGTAAACACCATATCTGTTTGTCTGTACACAGGAGTTAGACGCTCTTTTCAGGAAACTAGACAAGGATCAAGATGGGAGAGTCAGTCTCAGTGAGTTCCAGAGCGGTCTGTTCACACAACAGCGTCACATTACACCCATCTCTACCTCCACCCCTGCCAGGCCCAAAGCACAGCGCTCCATCTCAAAGGTCAGGATCACTTCAAGGTCATGGTGAAAGCAGATTGTAGCCAAAAACAAACATACTGTAGCTTTGGCAAAACAATCTGCTGCAAACGCTGACACTAGTATGCAAGAGTGTGGCTGCATGGTTTCTCTACAAATGAAGTGAATGTGTGAAAGAAGCAGTTATATGTGATCGTTTCTTTATTTGAGATAGATAGTAACATACATTTGATCATATGTTGTTATGCATGCCAGACTGGCAGGTTCATGTTACAGATAAAGTACAGAAGTCTTGCATATCTGCCAATTTTCCTCTCACCTGTTGATTAGAAAAAATGAAAAAGTCACTGAAAGAATCAACAACTAAAGCCTCTGCCAATTTTTCCATGGCTTTCCTTGGCTGACAAAGACAAGAGGCAGCTAAATTATTTCCTGACTGTCAAATAGGATTCATTTCAGAACTCCAACATCAAGCCAAGTTACTGAGGGCTGCACTGGCTGGAACCAATTAACTTAATTGGGAAGGTGGAGCCTCCTGTTTTTTCTCTTTTGTTTCCGGGAAAGCACGATTGTATTGCTATGCAATGGCCAAACTTGCAATCAAAGCTGAGGAGATGTACTGCACAACTGGCCTCCTTCCTGCATGTAATGTTTTTACATGGGAATGTAAAGACATTTTGGAGTCCTTTAGTGATGACCTTTCTGAGGTGATTTTACTGAAAGCACAACCAGCCAAAAATATTTAAAACAATATCTTAACTCAAGCTAGGCACTTATTCGGATGCAAGATTTGTTGGTTAATAAAATGTAGGATTTAAAAGATCAGGCTTCCTTTAAGGAGAAAAACAGCTTCAGTGATCAGTGCTTGATAACAAATGCCGAGTTGCATGAATATTTGGCGGTCGCTGGAGCTAAAATGAGGCTAAGCCAGCTTAAGGGTTACGACACCAGAAGGACGTTTATTAGTGGTCAGTGAAATAATTTTGTTCATGATTGAGGCTCTAGCTCTGGCATGTCAAGGACAGCATTGTGCATTGTGTGGTGGGACTGTGAGAGCTTGTGTGTGTTTTTTTTTTATTTTGTTTTTTTATCCCTTTCAGCGGTTTTCCTCGCAGTTGAATACTGAACTTTGCTGGATCGTTTTGTCTTTTTTTTCTCATGTCGTTCCCGCTGCTCTCTCAGGCCCTTGAGGAACGTTTGGTGCGTTCCACCTCCCCTTCTTTACTGTCGGCTACGGTGGGTCAGAGGCTGTTGACCCGACTGGATGATGGATCGGGATGCACAAGCCCAGATAAAGTCATCGCCCTCTGGACGGAGGAGGGCATCCACAACAGCAGGGATATTCTACAGGTAATAGATTACTTAGATGTTTAAGTAACAAACCGTGAATAATGGCAAACGCTGAATAATGTTTGCATATGTTTTTTCTCTATAAATCATGGCATGAATTTTTTTTTCATTCTGAACCTGCATACAGACTCTGGACTTCTCTCTGGAGGAGCGACTGTGTCTGGCTGAACTCACTCTTGCACTGGACAATGAGTTACTGGTCAGTGGAAACGGCATCCATCAGGCTGCTCTGGTCTCCTACAAAAATGAGATAAACCACTTACAGTGAGTGTTATTCACATCAAATAAAGCCTGTCAAACCTCCAGATCACATTTCACCTGAAAACCACAGTATGTATGGATCTATGCATTTATTTATTTAGCAGTGTAACATTTTCAGGACAATTTTACCATTTCTTATTAATGACTTGTTTTTAATGATGATTCTCATTACTTTACGTAATTTTTCTGTATTACTATAAAAACCTGGTTTTGCAATGTTTTTAACTAAACATTCTAATTAAAAGAGGTTACCAACACGTTACCATGATGTAGTAATGTTTAACATTAATCAATTTATTGTAACAGAGTAATGAGAATAGGGTATTTCACTACTGAAAAGTGTAGGAGTAAACTGAGCTTGAATTGTCCTGAAAATAACATCCTAATGTAGAAATCTTAATACTCCTAATATTTTTGGGGGATAAAATGCCTCTTCATGAGATTCACCTGAATGTCTGTGCTGTTTAGTTTGTCTCCACCTGGAGGACATGTAATGTAGTGTTCACCAGTATTCTTTATGTGTTGTGCTTTCACACTAGCACTTTTGGTGTGCAACTGCTTGCGATTGACGTCAGACTTTGGTTCATTTGGATAATGTGAACGTTTTTTTTACAAAATCGGACGTGACCTGTACTCGAGTCTGCTTAAAAAGAGTGGTCTGGGGTAAGGTTCATGTGAATTCTGGTACGCTTCGCTGTTGATATGAACACAATCGTACTTAATCTCGGAGGTAAACCGCTATTGATGACGTATGATTCGATAAAATTGTGTGTGTGTGGTCTCACTCACTTTCCTGACAAGCGTGAGTGACGCACTGAAAGCAGAGAATATATATCATTTCTGCTGGATCCCACGTTCTTGAGAACATTTGCGGTGTTACTTGTAACAAATGTTGCATCAGAATGGATGATCATCTCAGGTGTGGTGGTTTTGTGTTCTACCTCTATAGAGTCCTGGCAGAGCAGGCCTGCCAGGAGAGGGACAAAACCAAGGCGGACCTGGAACTGGCTGACCGCCGCAACCTACAGCTGGTCAGAGAGGTGGATGATCGCCATGCGACCATGGAGTCTCTCAATGAGTCTAAAATCAAGTACGGCTGCTCTCCTCTAGTCCATATATAATCATATCTGATAAAAAGACATGCAAGGGCTCTACAGTGTTTTTTTTGTTTTGTTTTTGATGCAGGGGCCTGGAGCAGGACTTCCGGGATAAACTTACAGCACTGAGGAGTGAATCTGAGTATGAAAGCGAGGTTCTTCTAGAGCAGGTGGAGAATGAGAGGGAGAGACTCCGGGAGGAGCTAGAACTGCTTCAGGCTCAGGATGTTAGCCTTCAGGAGGACATTTGCACTGCTGCTAAGGTAACCACTGATGTCACTATTATTGTTGTTGTTATTATTATAATTAGCAGTATTCTGTTAGGTTGTTGCATTTAAAAGGCATTTAAAACTATTGTTTTTCTAAGAAATTGCTTTTATTCAGCAAGGATGCATTCAATTGATCAAAAGTGACAGTAAAATGTTTAAACTGTTATAACAAATAAAAAAAATAAAAAAAATTCTGTTCTTTTGAACCTTCTATTCATCAAAGAATCCTAAAAAAAAAAAAATATATATATATATATATATATATATATATATATATATATATATATATATATATATATATATATATATATATATATATATATATATATCGCTGTTTCCACAAAAATAGCAATAAATCAGCATATTAGAATGATTTCTGAAGGTTAACTGATGCTGAGTAATGATGCTGAAAATTCTGCTTTGCTATTAAAAATATATTAACATAGAAAGCGATTCCTTTACGGTAGTAAACTTTTGAACGGTAGTGTATAACTTTATAAAACGAATCATTCTGACTGATGAATTATGAGTCTTTAATAGCTGTTGTTAATTTTTCTATACAAATTTTTGTTTGGCTGCAATAAGAAATGGCCTACAGTTTTACTAGTAAACTGTTTCTTCATGGAAGAACTGTTTATTCCAATTATTATTATTAATATAAATAATTAATAATAATAATAGATATTAAATAATAATCAATTATTTTTTAACATTGTTGAATTAATTTGATTAAATAGCAGTTGCCAGCATTTTTCAGAGCAATACACCATTCAAGGTAATGCTTTACACTGATTTTATTATGGTTAATGGTTAAAATAAATTTTATTATTTTGCCAATGAATATTCAAATTGGGGAATTATATTTAAATAAACCATAACATTATTCATAATATATAAATTCCCTTACCATGCCTCCTTTAATTCCCTTAATGATTCTGTTCTTGGCTACAGAACACGACTCAACGAAGAGGTGATCTGTCATGGTTAGAGGTGTATGTTTCTTTGAGCATGTCAGTGCGGTGTCAGGTTAAATAACTCTAGCTCTGTGTTACAGGAGAACAGTCGTTTGGAGGAGGAGGTCAGCCTTCTGAAGGAGAAGCTGTCTGAAGCGGAGAGCACCATCTCGAAACTACAGAAGGATCTAGAGCATCTGCTGCAGGACAGGGTGAGACGTCTATATGCTGAAGATCATGAGTTTCATTCTTTAAGAACAATAATGATAATTGATCTATGCTTGTTTTATTGAACAGTACGGTGGCCTTGATCCAAATGGCACAGGACTGCTGAATCAAGAGGAGCACTTCTCAGAGATCTTTAAGGAGTACGAGCAGCAATGCAGGGTATGAGCTTTCCTGTGTGTGTTTATGGTGTGTTGGTGGATATTTTGTCTAGAGTGAATGGTGAGGTCAGCCTTGTCATTGTGCATTGTATTTAAGTGTCCTTTCTTGGTTATTATGGCAGCTCTCCTATAATCCATGGTGCTGTAAATGACGCCTTTAATTGTGAGGAGTGGTGTGCTTTTACTTTTTACTCTTGTGACTTTTTGCTCTTTTGTAATTAATCACCTAGGAACCATTCAAAAAACTTAGTAAGTGTATACTAATGCACAAAAATTACAGCTTAGCAACAAGGTAGAGACTTCTTGAGGCTTCTTATTTAAGGCAAGACATTTTTTTTTTTTTCTGCACTGGTCCATTTTGAGATTTTGGTCTATTTGGCTTTTCATGTCATTTTTTAGACTAGTGCAAAGAAAACATCCAAAATACACTTTCAAGTGTTTATTTTATTGCACTTTGTATTTTTACCGGTAGATTAGAGTACAATGCATTTCTTTAAGGACCATTTTCTAAAAATATATATATTTTTTCCTCATGCATAGAGCATCACTGAAATTCACCAAACTTTAGTTTTTATTTCTATTTATTTTCTGAAGGTTTTTACACAGGGGTTTGTTCATTTATCATTTGCTTGATTTTATACACAACATTTTATTCCCGAAAACATGGTGAAATGTTTTGTTTTTTTCTGTCTGTTGATGGTATTTTTTTATTTATTTATGGAGCGACAAAAGGAGATATCCAAAATTCCCTTTATACACTGCTCAAAAAAATAAAGGGAACACTTTTTAATCAGAGAATAGCATCAAGTCAGTTAAACTCCTGGGATATTGATCTGGTCAGTTAAGTAACAGCGGGGGTTGGTAATCAGTTTCAGCTGTTTTAGTGTTAATGAAATTAACAGCAGGTGCACTAGATGGGCAACAGTGAGACAACCCCCAAAACAGGAATGGTTTTACAGGTGGAGGCCACTGACATTTTTTCCCTACTCATCCTTTTGGACTGTTTTTCACCAGTTTTGCATTTGTCTAGGGTCAGTGTCACTACTGGTAGCATGAGGCGATACCTGGACCCTACAGAGGTTGCGCAGGCAGTCCAGCTCCTTCAGGATGGCTCATCAATACGTGCCATTGCCAGAAGGTTTGCTGTGTCTCCCAGCACAGTCTCAAGAGCATGGAGGAGATTCCAGGAAGACAGACAGCTACTCTAGGAGAGCTGGACAGGGCCGTAGAAGGTCCTTAACCCATCAGCAGGACCGGTATCTGCTCCTTTGTGCGAGGAGGAACATGATGAGCACTGCCAGAGCCCTACAAAATGACCTCCAGCAGGCCACTGGTGTGAATGTCTCTGACCAAACAATCAGAAACAGACTTCATGAGGGTGGCCTGAGGGCCCGACGTCCTCTAGTGGGCCCTGTGCTCACTGCCCAGCACCAGGGGGTTCGATTGGCATTTCCCATTGAACACCAGAATTGGCAGGTCCGCCACTGGTGCCCTGTGGTTTTCACAAATGAGAGCAGGTTCACCCTGAGCACGTGACAGACAGGAAAGGGTCTGGAGAAGCCGTGGAGAATGTTATGCTGCCTGTAACATCGTTCAGCATGACCGGTTTGGTGGTGGGTCAGTGATGGTCTGGGGAGGCATATCCATGGAGGGACGCACAGACCTCTGCAGGCTAGACAATGGCACCCTGACTGCCATTAGGTATCGGGATGAAATCCTTGGATCCATTGTCAGACCCTATGCTGGTGCAGTGGATCCTGGGTTCCTCCTGGTGCACAACAATGCCCGGCCTCATGTGGCGAGAGCATGCAGGCAGTTCCTGGAGGATGAAGGAATGATACCATTGAAGGGCCACCACGCTCACCTGACCTACATCCAATAGAACACCTCTGGGACATTGTGTTTCGGTCCATCTGACATCACCTGGTTGCACCTCAGACTGTCCAGGAGCTCAGTGATGCGCTGGTCCAGATCTGGGAGGAAATACCCCAGGACACCATCCGTCGTCTCATTAGGAGCATGCCCCGACGTTGTCAGGCATGCATACAAGCACGTGGGGGCCATACAAAATACTGAGTACCATTTTGAGTTTCTGCAATGAAATTTCAGCAAAATTGACAAGCCTGCTGCATCATTTTTTCACTTAGATTTCCGGGGTGTCTTTGAATTCAATCCTCTGTTGGTTGATCATTTTCATTTCCATCAAACGATGTGGCATCCTTTCGTTCATAACACATTACCCAGTCCATATTAGTATAAATATCCAGCATGATATGTTTCCCCATTGAGATCTGATGTGTTTTCAAAGTGTTCCTTTAATTTTTTTGAGCAGTGTATAAACCTTTGACTAATAAGTCAACAAAATGAAATAAGAATTTTGAACCTGTCCAATGTTTTTAACAACTCAATGTTTTGAAAACTATACTATTATAGGATTACAAAACCGAAACGAGGGAATGTTGCTATTTAAAGTATGCATTTGTTTTTTGCTATCTTTTTAACAAACTTTTATCAAGTTAATTTTAATATGTAAAATATATATTTTTAAAAGAACAATATATTTGACCCGTGTGTGTGTGTCAAATATTTGCAGACAACTGCAAGTAAGCCATTTGTAATTGTTTCATTTGGTGATGCTTTCAAAGAAAAACACATTTCACCTCTGCTTTACATTTTGGGAGATTTGTTTCAGGAAATGCAGAAAAAAAGTTTTACTTGTGCAAATGACTCTGTGTCTCCGCCCCACTAAATACAGGAGTTGCAAGACAGGAATGACGAGTTGTGCTCAGAGCTGGAGTTGTTGAAGTCTCAGGGCTCAGGAAGGAGAGCCAGACGATCCAGGGGCAGCCTGTCGGATCATGACTGGTCAAGCCAAAGAGCATTAACCACTGAATCAGATTCTGGTGAACAAACATCTAGATCTCACACATCTTTCATGCTATCGAGCTTAACCTCTGTAGTAAACATCTAAACCTATCTGTTTTGTTCTACAGATGATCCTGAAATGAAGAAAGGTACATCTCCTCAGGTCAGAAAAACGCTCCAAGTCACTGACAAGAATGGTGAGGAATAATAAAAACAAAGTTATCCTTTCTGAATGAAATATCCATACACATGGGTCATGGCTTGATTTGGTGTGTCTCTTCAGCCCTGGGTTCCTTGGAGAGCTTGGCTCCGTCTGTAAGCATTGAGACAGAACTGGCCATGGAGCAGATGAAAGAGAGATACGAGCAAGAGGTTCAGGATTTGAAGATCCAATTGGAGACTAAGGTACAGGCAAACCATGGAAATATTAAATAGGTTACCCAAAGTACCCTTTGCAAATTAGAGTAGATTCAGTTTAGATTCAAACAGCCAGAGCTGAAAGGGAAAAAGTTAGGATATGCAAATGCCTCTAAACCAAAGACGTACCAGGACACTGACAGTTAACATGATGTTGAGAAAGTGATTTATAGTCTTAATTTTGTGTTCACAGGTGAATTTCTACGAGCGCAGTATGGAGCTGATGCGGCAGAATATGGAGGTTGAAAGGAAGGACATCTCGCAGGGCTTTAAGATGGAGATCAGTGAGTTGGAGGACCTGAAGGCTCAGGCGGAAGAGCAAGCAGAGCAAACGCGTCAGGCTGTTGAAAAGCTGGAAGCGGAGCTGAGGGGTAAGACTGCGGGAGGAGTTTGGGGTCAAGAGCAAGAACGAAGAATTCAACGGGAACAGGCAGAACTGGAGCAGAACTATGCTCGTGAGATCAGTAACATCGTGATGCGCCTCACTTCAGAGAAAGATCAGCTAGAGGCAGAACTCAAGCTCAAGATGGACCAGGAGGTGCTGCTTGTTAGGTAAGTGTTATTCAAATGGTCTGGTAAAGGATTAAGTGCTGCTCATATATTGTAGACATTAGAAGTATATATTTGAAAAAGGACAGAGCTAGAAGATGAATTACTTGTCAGTCTTTAAGTAAGAATTCAGAAACCAGGGTTTTATTTTGTATGTTTTTTTGCCTCCTCCCAAAAAAAGAGTATGTTTAATTAAACCTTTTTTTTTTTTTGCAAATATAAAATGTTGCCTATTTTAAGACCATTATTTTTTTGTGTTGTGAGTGACCATTATTTTTGATTTACTACAGCTCATAAAAATATATCAATCGTCAGACAGCATCCGTTTTCATTTCCTTAATGCAAAAATATCTTTATTACTTTTGTGAAGAAAATATATTTTGATTGTAAACGTTGTTGTTGTTGTTGACGTATTAATGATTTCAATAAAAATTGATCATTTATGATAATGTTAAAAATAATGGTTTACATTAGGAATTGAATGAGATTCACCATTGAAAATAATACTTACAATTTATTTTGTGCATTTTCAATAAAACGTAATGTGTGCTTCATATAACCTTCATTCAAGAATTACATCTTGAATAGTTTTACTGCATGTTCAACCTCTTTTTTTTTTTTCTTTTTTTTTTTTAAGTAGGGGAAAGTAGTTTTTTTTTTCTCTCTTTTTTTTTTTTCTTCTTCCTTGGTATCCATGACATTGCCATGAATTTAGACATAGATGTATTAGCATGTTGCTGTTTACCAGGGAGAAGGCAGAGCAGCAGTTATTGCACATGAAGGCACAACACAGCGAGGCTCAGCGTAGCCTGCTCCATCAGCTGCACCTCGAGCGCAGCCGTCTAGAGGAGCAGTCTGAGCAGCATCGCAGAGAAGAACAGGAGGCGCGCAGGGAGCTTCTCCTCAGCACCGAGCGCTGGAGTGAAGAGCAAGCTCAGATCTGCAGCAGGGTGGCACAGGAAAGAAAGAAACTGGAGGAGGAACACCAGGAAGAAATCAAGAAGCTAGGAGAACACATCCACTTCATGGAAGCTCAGGTAGAACTCGCATCTAGGGCTGAGGAGGAGTTGCTCATATTACAAAGACAGTTAGAAGATAAGCTGGAAGAGATGTGTGTTCAGCTTGAAGACAACACGGTTTCCATGAAAGCTCAAGATGCCCTTGTTCAGCGTTTGACCTCAGAACTTCATGCCAAAGAGAAGGAAACAGAAATTAGAAATGAGAAAGAACAAAAGCTTTGCAATAAGCTCTCTCAGCTAGAGCAAAAGCTTAAAGCTGAGCGAGAAAAGAAGCAAGAAATTCTGAAGCAAAAGGAGCAAATACAGAAAGAAATGGACAGAAGTGCTCAAGATCTAAAAAAGGAACTTGCAAAAGAAAAAGAGAAGGAACGGGAGCTTCTTGACATAATTTCTGAGTTGACAGAAGAGCTGGAAAACTGCAGGACCAAATCTGAGACCTGGCAGAAGGAGATTGAAATAATGCAGGGAAGCAGTGGTCATATATCTACTGCATTTGGTGAACAGCAAATGCAGTTAAGAGAGCAAGGGAAAGAACTTGAGGATCTTCAAGAAAACTTGGCCAAAACACACGAGGCATTGAAAACCAGAGATGATGATCTTACAAGACAGGCTTCTGAGCTAAATGCTGTGGAGATGGAGCGGGATCGACTCATAGAGGAGCTCAAGGGTCAGTGTGAGGTTCTCAAACAGCTACAAACACAGGTTAATAGTGTCTCTGAGGAGTGGGATCAAATGCACACAATGGAGCAAAACCTTAAAGGCTTTCTTCTTGTGGAGCAGGGTAAGGTTGAACAGCTTCAAGCCCGTCTGAACTTGGAGCAAGAAGAAACAAGGCGTCTTGAACAAGAGAACTCAAGCTACCGGCAACTTGCAGACCAGCTTTCTTTTCAGATTGTTGAAATGGAGGCCGAATCTACCAAACTTAAAGAGAACCGAGATCATTTTGCTCTGGAACTGCAAAGCAAAGACAACCAAATGCAGGAACTCAACCGTCAGCTTGAAGCCAAAGCCGAAGAGATGGATTTGCTCTGGAACGAGGTTCAGCTGAAGATGAATCTGTTTAAAAACGTCACTCATTTCTCTGGTCAGGTTCAACTTTTGACCAACCAATTGGAGGACAAAAAGCGAGAGCTGTGCTCTCTGAGAGAGGAGGCCGACAATACCACCAACCAACTACAGCAATCGCTGATGGACTCCCAAGCAGAGCTTCAGCAAATGGAGGAGGCCTTTGAAATCGAGAAGTGCCAAATGAAAGAACAGCTTCTGGAGATGGAGGGACTTGTCATGGCCTTAGAACTGGAGATGGACTCCAATCCCCACAGGTTTGTGGTTCTCCAGCTAGTAGATGACCGCCGAAACAGAACCAAAAGATTAACAATTGCTGCATTGATCCAATCGTCGATTCTCCCGTACGGATGCCAAGAATTGACCGCTCACTACTTTTGTGTCTGTCCAAGAATGTTTGACTGAATGTTTCACAGAATGAGATCATTAACCGTAGATATGCGCTTTGATTTTTCAGACCTCATTCTGCATCTCACTAACTGAATGATAATGTGTCACTGACATGCATGAAAACTCACTATTGATTTAAAATGTGTTCTTGCATCCTATTAATTGTATTAATATTACATTTGTGTGTTTGTTGCCCTAAACTTATGCTGCTTTTTTTTTTAAATGTTGAAAATCTTGCTACGAAAACTCCTGAAATGATATTGTTTTCAATACTAAGCTTCCTAAAAGTGCAGAGGCCGGTAAGATTGTAATGGAGAGCTGATCTCTATATTTTGGTGTCCAATTGTAGGGCTCAACTTGATGAGGTCACGTCTGAAAACAGTGCACTGAAAGACAGGCTTGCCGTCTTACAGCAGGATGTCAAGTCGCTGGAGGAGGAGGTCAACAAAAAGAGGTAAAGAAATCATCTACTTTAACTTGTCAATTATCTAAACTTAATTTTAGCATTTTATTTAACACAAACAAATTTCACTTCACTATTTATTTAAGGAGGAAACTTGAAGAGATGGACAGAGAATATATGACAAATCGAGATGACGAGGAGAGGCTACGAAAAGAGGCAAGATTGGCATCAATGAAGTTCTTGGAAAAATGTTGATAGCATGAAGAGGGTAGCATGGATATTTAAGAAACGTTGATTTTGATTTCACTGTGACTTTTTGTTTTGTGGAGTATTTATTATAAATGATTTATCAGTGCACTTTTCTTTTTTTTTTATTCATGTGCCTTCATGATCTTTAATCAAAATAACTTCCCTCATGCAGCGACATCTCTTTTCTGTTTATTGGCACGAGGGCGGGACATCACGTCACTCACATGACATCACAGCAATAGCAAACCACAACCATCCAATCAGTTCCCAAGGGACAAAATCAAATCCTGCCCTTTTTTTTTTTTTTTTTTTTCTTGTTTGAGAAGCTGTTGGATATACGTCACAATAGAGAAGAAAAGGCTATCGTGACTTCCATTTAATGCTGACTTTAAATTAAAAATGAAACTCGGTTTTGCTATCTTTGTGGGGACTCTCAAATGGCGTAATGGTTTTTATACTGTACAAACTGTATATTCGATCCCCTTACACTAAACCTACCCATCACAGAAAACTTTCTGCATTTTTATGTTAAAAAACCCATCATATTTTCTCTCTTTTTTGTTAAATATGCTGTTTCACTCATAAATGTCACATTATGAATACTGAATGATTGTACTACATTATAGTTCCTGCCCTTAACAATTGGTTTCCTTCTCCAACAGAATTCCAAATGTCGAGAAGAGGTGCTCGATCTCAGTGCGAGAAACCTTCAGCTTAGCGGTGAGAACGCTGAACTAAGTTCCCGGCTGTGTACTGATCAGAGAGCAGTGCAGACGCTGACTGACAGGCTAGCACAGGTGTGCCAGGAGAACGATGAGACAGCTGCGTCCTACAGACAGCTGCAGGAAACCCTACAGCAGCAGGATAGCGACAAACTAAAGCTCCAGGAACAGTGGCAGAAAGAGAAGGAGCTTCTAGAGAGGGAGCTTAAAACTGCCAAGGAGATGGTATGATTTAGTTTTTTAGGAGATATATTAATAAATGATCTCAAAGTTGGCAGGAATCACTGAAACTACTCTTATTTTTCAGCTCCAGCATTTGACTGTGGTTGAGTCTGCATTGACTAGTCAGACTCTGAAAAACCAAGCACTAGAGCAAGACAAGGACCATTTGTTGAAGGGAACAGCAGACAGAGACCAGAAGGTGAGATGCTGATGCTTTTTCTTCAAGTACTTTTCTGATACTGGACATGCTAAAGCTTGCTTTGTGTTTGTTGCAGCTGGAAAAGCTTCAGGAATCGCTTCGTAACTCAGAAACCCAGATAGAGCAGCTCAACTCCCAGATCCTAATTCTGTGGCAAGAAAAGGACGTTCACATCCAGGAGGCGTCCACACATCAGAAGATGCTGCAGCAGTGTCAGGACAAGGTGAACAATGATCTTTATACTTGTTTGGGTTAATTCAGTAATAATAAAATGAATAACTGCTAAATATTGTGTAACACAAGGTCCAGGAGCTTGAGAACAGCATACATCAGCTGCATAAAGAGAAGGAGCATTTACATCAGACCCACAGGATTCAGGAGGAGACTGCAGTCAGTGTTCTGCAGAAGGAGTGCAAGAGCTTGCGAGTACAGAACGAGGACCTTCTTAACAAAGTTAGTCAGGAAGAACAAATTGCTTTTGCATTGGATTCTTTTCAATTTGCAATTATCGGTGTCCCTATTTATTTTATAGTGCACTATTTGGAATGCATATGCATGACACATTTTTACTTTTAATGGCTGGCACCATTCTCTACTGTTTGCACGGCAGGAATTTTCTTGATTTGCAATTGTGAATTCCATATAGTGCACACTTTTAAACCCACAATGCATTATTTTTGCTGTGTACAACCAATGTATACTTGTCATTGCTATTATAGGCCATTATTCAATGCAGAGGGGATCACCGAACTCACCAAAAAAACAAAACAAATTGGAGCTTCCTCTATTCCTGTAGTCTTTTTGTCTTTACTGAAATATTGTAGAGAAACAAGTTGTGGAGATTCAGCTGCGGGCGCCACCATCTAGCCGTTCAGCGTACATAGGTTGTACACCCATTAATACGGTGCATTGTGGGATTGAATGAGTGAGCTCGATAATGTCCACTATGGTTTCGGACAACACTACAAATGGCTGTCCCCTCAAATAGTGCCCTTTAAGGGTATGGGGGTGATTTCGGACACAGCCCATGTGTCTCAGAAGTGAAATCGCATAGCCATTTGTCTTCCACTGAGCACAGAAACGCTGCACAGCTGGTATAGGATTCAACTTATCCTCATGTTTAAACGTTTTGTACAAATAAATTCAACATGGAGGAAGGTTTTTTTTGTGCAAATATCTATGAAAGCACAAATTCATATGTATATTTGGTACAATACTGGTCAAAAGTTTAGGGTCAGTGATAATTTTGACAATGAACAATGTTTTTGAAAGAAGTCTTATGCTCGCCAAGAAAAAATTGTGTAAACAATAATATTGTGAAATATAATTACAATTTAAAATTACTCTTTTCTACTTTAATGTTTTAAAATGTAACTAATTTTTCAGCAGCCATTATTCCAATCTTCAATGTCATGTGATCCTTCAGAAATCATTCTGATTGGAATATTATTTTTTATAGGTGGCTCAGCTGCAGACTCAGGAGCTGGAACTTCAGAGACTGACACATCAGTGCCTCACTTTGAGAAACCAACAAGCAGAGTTAGAGACTGCTAAACATGAGGCAAATGAACAGGTTTGGAGATCATTTTCTACCTTCTCACTGATTGAGAATTCCTTATGAATGTTTTTGGTCTCACTTTTGTGTGTTTGATACTGTGGTTTAGACACTGAGGGCGGAGAGCGCTCTGTCGCTGGTCCAGGCTCAGCATGTACGTGTGGTACAGGAACTAAGGGAACAGGTGGGGTCTGGCACCCGCGAGCACTTGGCTCATCTACAAACTCAACTGGCCGAGCAGCAGCTCAGGACGCAAGATTTAGAGGGTCTGCTTCGCTCTCAGGCCAAGCAAGCCGGCATTCAGATGGGCCTTCAGCAGGTACAGCTACACTTTCAAATTCTTGATGGGTGAACATGTCAATTTTCCTAAGCCAGACATCACTTTTGGCCACAACTGTATTTATCATTGAATCATTTACGTTTTTTCAACCTTCACCTCATATTCCAAGTAATTTTATTTACAAACTATTAAATCAAACAACAGGAGCAATACGAGAAATTGATGGTGAGTATGCAGGAGCGTATGGATGAAGTTGAAGCCAAGCTGAAAAACACCCGTGTGATGCTGCAGGAGAAAGTCAACCAGCTAAAAGAACAGGTAACCAGAAACAAGTGGCTTTAAAGTTCCCCAATTATGCTTTTTCAGATATGACCTTTCATGCAGTGTGTAATACAGTATAGCTGTTTGTGATTGTAAAAGATCTGCAAAGATCAATGTGCGCTATAAATGTAGATATTTGTATCCCGAAAGAACAAACCGATTCTGAATTACCTGAAACGAGTCGTCAGTAATTCCAGTCTTAAGAAATTAGGTGATGTGCAATGTATATTAAGTGTTTTTTTGACCTTGGATTCATGTAAACCTATTGCAGGAGGCCTCCAAAACAAAATTAGGAACTTTAAAATGGCATAATAGGGGCACTTTAAAACCATGTTACTAAATACTGCATAATACTTACTACTTTTCTGTTGTTTTTAGGATGTGAAATATTAGCCAGCATTATGCAACAAGTAAAAATTTCACATGATAACCCCACATACTGCATGTTGTTTATATGTTTGGGTATCAATCTTCAAAATAATAATAAAGATGTGAATAAATTCAAAAAATGCGTATAAAAGGCGGATTTTATCCGATAAGAAGCCAGCGTCCATATTACGACGGAAACATGTTTACCGGTACCTAATAAATCCCTCAATGCGCAACAAAAAGCTCATGTGACTGACTTTTCATCAACAGTGGATGTGATTAGATAATTAGACTAACCAGTGGACCAATCGCATCGCACCGCATCTCAAATGTTGCTTTGATCATTCTGAAATGCCTGAGCCAAAGTCTTTCATCAGAATTATTTGGTTTAATTCCGTCCACGAAGCATCTCACATGATTGCATTCCCAAACGCAAGATATCATGAGTGTTTATTGCAGGTAAAAAGAGCCACATTTTCTTTCCTGATTGCAGCAACTTCCATTTTTATTAGATATTTTGTGACAATTTCCCAGGAAGTGATTCATTTGTTCTCTTGAACACATGGAATGGAAACGGTGCTTTATTCGAAAATGTTTTATGCGATATTCCAATTTTGCACAAGTAAAATTTGCAACTTTAGATGGAAACATAGCTGTGATAGTGTCTTTTGTGCACATTTTGGCAAATGTAGGTCAACTGGGCATTTCATCCATTCATAAGACTGTAGTATACATACTACAAACAGAAACAGTATATTAGTATGCTGTTCCAAAGCTTGATATTTTGTATAGTGACAATCCCCTCTCTAACTTCCCCTCCTATAGCTGGCCAAAAACGCCAAGTCAGATCTGCTGCTGAAGGACCTGTATGTGGAAAACTCTCAGCTCATGAAGGCTCTTCAGGTGACCGAGCAGAGGCAGAAGAGTGCAGAGAAGAAGTCTTTCCTGCTGGAGGAGAAAGTGATCGCCCTTAATAAACTGCTACGTAAAATCGCCCCAGCATCGTTCACAGCTTAGACTTGTTTCACTCCATTACGAGCCTTTACCTGTTGTACTGGACTGTGAAGTCCCACCCTCTAGTGCACTTTTGTATTTTGGTGCGAAATGTTTTTATAAAAGCACAAATAATGCAAAGTCTTACAATTACTCTAACAGCATTTTGTATTTAAATCATGCTGTTTTCAACTATATAAAAAGGACGAAGCGTAAAGTTAATTTAAGGTCATATTTTAGTCTCTTCAGAGGCAAGTGAATTGATCATTTGTCAAGGACAAAGCTTTACACATTCCTTTATTTGTTCACTGTGATGTAGGGTACAAACCGCAAGCGTTCATGCCAATCTGTTAGCTTCAAGTATTTGATAGTAAAATGAGATGTATTCTTTTTACTGCAGTTTTAATGCCCATTTTATAACCAAAATCACAGTATTCACTCAAATGTACAGGTTTTTTTTTGTTTTTTTTTATACAAATACTATATTGTAATTGCACAATTTTCAATCATGATGCACTAATGTCCACTTGGATATAAATTATTCTAAGTGTTACAATTGATGTACACCTTGTTTAAAAGAGCTGGCTAACTTTTGGGAGATAATTGTGACACCACTGTGTTGTAAATGCATCATGTACTATTTCCCATGTGAGCAAGTAAAGTTTTACCTGTGTATATGTGTTGCTTTCTGATTAGATCAATCAAATGTAATAACATTTCAATTGTTAAAGTGAAGAAAAGATGCAAGTATCCACATCAACTGCTTATTCTTAGGAGATGACATGCTCTAATACACCCTGCCGAATGAGCTGCTCACATTTCCATCTGGGTAAGAAGTGCTGTGAAGAGAGAAAGGGTGAAACACGTTAAGCAATATAAACAAACAAGCAGTCCTTCTAGTGTGATTTAATCATGCTCTTAAGAATAGTTACCTGGCTATTTTTCTTCAACAGAATCACAGTGCCATCATCTATTTCAAACTCTCCATGGTCTTTAAGACACCGCACCTGAATATGGAGGAAAAGATACATAAGTGCTAATAAAGTTCCTGTGTGCTTAGGTAAACGGGTAAATTTCACACACACAAAAACCTTTCGGTTAACTTTGTTACATTTTTGTCCCAAAATAAAATTATTTTTCATAAAAGAAATAAAGCCCATGTTAGAATAATTATGTTTTAACATATTTTAAGCTCATTCTGATTGCTGTAATGGCAATTTTAACGTATGAATACTTCAGAACTTATATAAAAAAAGAGATCACCACTGAATTAATGTAATGGGGAAAAAAAAGTCTATATACTATGTATATAAATGTTTTTTACCCATTACATTGAGAATTCAGCAGTAGTTTTTTATTTTTTTTAATTATGAGAAAGAAAATATTCACCCACACAGTGCCAAAGCACAACCAAAACAATGTTCTTCCTCAAAATGCAGTTTTGTTTATTAACCGCCAGAAGTTACAAAGTGTACTTTTAATTTAGTTTAACTTGATTGTAATAAAATAACTAAAACTGAAATAAAATAAAAGCTGTATATACATATTTAATATGAAAAAATATAATAAACTATTGAAAATTACAAATGCTAATTTACTAAAACTTTCAAATTAAAATATATATTAATACAACATTATCTTAAGCCTACTCCCAGACTAAAACGCATGTTTGAGCTGTTTTAAATGAAAGTAACTTGGACTGACATGTGCCATTGTTTTGTCTCAAGGTGCACATCAGTAATGTTTTCTTCCGATGCATGTTTATAAAAGCTACTTAAACGTCCTAATTGAACTAAGGCTTAATTTAAGACTTGTCTGTGAAACCAGGCCTATGTAAGTGATACTAAAATAACACTGCACTCACCTCAATGTATAAACTCTTAGGGGGCTTCATGTCCTGTGTTATGTCCAAACCTTCCTCTCCCCCAATTGATCTCATATAGGTCGCCAAGGATTTTTTATACTGATTGAACCACTCCATCTGATTTAGAAGCATTTGAATTAACATGTCAGTCACCAAGAAGAAACAAGTGGCATTTAATATTTGTTACACAGAAGAAATTCAGGCCCACCTCTTCAGCACACATGTGAAACCTAATGGCTGTGGGCAGTACACTGCCGTACTCCCATCTGAGAGCACGGATTCGCAGGAGGCGATCATAACTGAGGGAAGAAAGAGAGAAATGTTTGATCACACCTGCCAACGTCTGAAGAGTGAACCAGACGATGGATAACAGTGAATCACTCACAGGTATGTGGAGATACAGCGCTGGTTCCTCAGTAGACAGCAGTGGCGGAACTTGATGCTTGGTATCAGCTCACTCTTGCCCTCGGTCTTTGCCTCATTCCTATAAAAAAGCAAGTTTATATGGAGTATATTGGCTTTTTAGACTAAATCATACAGTATTCATTCATATTTTGAATAAGGTATTTTGTTTTTATTTTAAGTTGTAGTAATTTTATGTACTTTTTCATTTTTATTATTTACTATATATTTTATTTATTAAGCTTACATTTATTTTTCAGTATTAGTAAAAGTATTTTGTTTTGCCAAGGCAACCATACTCATTTTCTAAAGGTTTCAGTTTTACTTCATATAAGAAAATGATTTTAACGGCTTTGGCAGTCGCCAATATGAGATACTAATTCATAATGATGACATACAAAATCATAACTACAACAAACTCTAAAATTGACAGTCATAATTATAAAATAAAAAACAATGACAAAAAAAGTCAAATTGTGATAAAAAAAATCTAATTTATGAGCTAAAAGTCATTATGAGAAAATCAATATTATGACATACTAACTTACAAAGTCATCTTGAGATGAAGAGTCTTAAGTCTTGACAAAAAATGTAATGATTATGTCAACATTGAAATACTTGAGTAATACTTAAGTCATAATTATCTGATAAAATATGAAATTATGACAAGTCGATTATGAGAGAAAATTATGAGATAAAAGATTTTCTCATAATTATGCCTTAGTATGACATACGTTTGATATGAAATACCGTTTATGTCTTAGAATCATAAAACATATTTGTCTGAATGTCACAAAAACGTTTTTTTTTTTTTTTTTTTTTTTTTTTTTTTTATGGTTTTAGTTTACAAAAACAGCATTGCATTTGCAGCCCCTGTCGTTTGCTAACGTTAATCAAACACAGAAAGCATTAGTGTCGATGGTGAGAGCTGAGCACAGACTTACACATCACTCTGATTCTGTTCATACAGAGCCTTCATTTCCTCCAGGACTTGCCGAATATTGTCTTCCTGAGGAAAATCCAAGACAAACCAGTATACATAACACTTTAACGTGTTAATGACATCCGACTGTTACTAACCTGCTGAAACTATGGCAGCTAAGTTACAGTTTTCTATTATAAAACTGTACGAAGCGCTTTACTTACATTAAACGCGGGCAGCTGACCATCTCCCATCCGATGTAGTTCTCTTATAAGTTCGACTGCTTTTTCGCAGAACATTATGAATGTGTTTGTACCTAAAATATGTGGATATTTCTGGGATAAAATCTGAGCTAGTAAATTTCCAATGTAGGCAAAGACCGTTTTCGCGGTAATTTTTTGTTGTTATGATCACGTGAGCCTTAAAGTTACTACGGAGAGTCAAAAAGGACATCTTCAGATAGTGACGGGACTCATGTCCGAGAATCGGTTCTTTCGAACAGTTCGTTTCAAAGAACCGGTTTAGTTATTATTTTCAAGAACAAGACATGCGTCGTTGTGTGCATGAAGATACAACACAAAAGTATGAATGTTTTAAGGAACCTAAAAGCAAAAAACAGTTCAATGCCTAGACCACTTTCTGATAACTTTGTGACCTTATACCAGACAACATCATATTATTATATATGCTTAAAAAGACATTGATTTTAAGAAACTTAGTGGCGTAGCACATTGTATTTTTTAGGGTTATTTACAGATTCTTGTATTATTACTTCATAACATGACTTAAGTATAAGTAATCAAGTACATGCTGCCATCTAGAGGTGAAAAGGTCACATAAACAAACAGTTCACAGGTCATCCCTCTGAACACCTCTGGTTTGGTGACACCCATCTTTGGCAGTAGAAGGTTAATCACATCTTAGGTCTTACCATTTTTAGGGAGAACCATTATATTTTCTGTAAATATAATTCTGTACATGACGAACAAATAAAAAGCAGTAGATATGGTGGTGTTGTGCAATTTCCCAGAAGAAATGGAGGTCCAGGAGATGGAGGTCCAGTTCACAAACACCCAAAGGGCTTCCATCTCCTTTTTCATAATTTTGACTTTTTTCTCATAATTATGACATAATTGTTACTGTTTGTGCCATAATTTAGGCTCTCTTTTTTTGGTCATAATTAGGACTTTTCGTGTCATTTTGACTTTTTATGTCATAATTATGATTTACTTAGTATGTCATAATTATGATTTACCAAAGTATGATTTTATGTGGCAGAAATGGGCTTCCTCATGTGCCTATATTGGCACACTCTCTGTTCAAAGTGGAAGTGGTCATTTACCATGCTTTACAGTGTCAAAGGCCCTTATAAGGAAAGTCATGTCACTTGGTGACTATTTCAGTACAAATCATATATCTAAAGGTGACATATTATGCCCATTTTCACAAGATGTAGCCTAATACAAATCTATGATGTCCCCAGAATGTGTCTGTGAAATTTCAGATCAAAGTACCAGCCAGATCATTATAGCTTGTCAAATTTGCCCCTTTTTGGGTGTGAACAAAAACCCGTTTATGTGTGTGTCCCTTTAAATGCAAATGAGCTGCTGCTTCCGCCTCCGTTCAGAAGACGTCCGATCCTTTACACGAGCTTCAAATACTCCAGCAATAACAAAACACTTGAATAATCTCACTCATCCAAAATCTCAGAAATAACCAGTAGCGGAGTGCAGCCCTACAGAGAGACTCAGGAAGAGGTTGCAACTTTTAGACTACACCTGGACATTTCTGAATGGTTAGTGGATACATGTAGTTGTTGTGGAGTTACATTGATTCATCTCATCGACTTGCACCGTCATGTTTAACTTTTACACAAGTTGACACAGTTCCCTGAAGTCTTTATAAGACATCTGTGACATTTCTTGGTCTAACAGTGTTCTGTGCTGGTCTGTGCAGCCAATGACAGAACAGTTTGCATGCTTTGTTCAAACTTTTGCCATTGCATTAGAACTGGTTACAATGTTGTGCTTGTGAAAACAAAATGGCGTCGCTGTGGGTGGAAACGTGCAGATTAAAGCAAAATCTGATCGGCTTATTTTTTGACATGCTTGCAGAGAAAGACTTACCAAAACAAAGTTACTGGGTTGCCACTTCACGTTTTCTGGGTTGGTAGATGCACCAGGGACCCGATTATATCACTTAAATGGAAAAAGTCAGATTTTTTTTTATATAAATATATAAATATATATCTCCTTTAAAGGAGACATATCATGCTTTTAAATCGTTCCTTTTTACTTATAAATCATACATTTGTAGTCTATATAAAGCGGAACTGCAATGCTTGGGTCTGAATTCCTCATTATTATAGCTCCACAGGCCCCTTTTCTACCCCTTTTCTGATGTGCGTCTGAGAGCAACTCGTTTTGGTGCGGTCTCTTTAAATACAATTGAGACACTTCATACCCCGCCCTCTCTCCAGGATGCAGCGGTGACACTCGGTTCAACTCCACCCCGTTCGGCCATTTTTGTAGTTTGATAGCAGAGATACGATTATCTAGCGGCACAGAAACTTTTTATTCACACGTTATTAACAAAATGTCAACAACGGAAGACTTGTCCAGCCAGCCTTACATGTTCGAGCCAGAGTCGGAGCCGGAGCGAGATGAAAATGAAGACGACGAACCTGCAGAACAACGTCTTTATATAGATGTATCGCAATGGTGTGTTACTGTATTTACACATGAAACTTTGGTCTTCCGACCTTTTACCACCGTGTCGATTTATTTTGATTAATATGTGCGAGGGAGAGAGAGCAAGACAGCGTCTAGTTTGGAGACGTTGTCTTGTTTACATTTTCGCCTGGCTCCGACGAGAGAGAGAGTGCGTGCGCGTGACCGGGTCTCTCTCTGCTCGTTCTTTCAGTTAAACATACGCCCTGTCACAAGCGCAGCAGTTCATCTACATTAGACGGTGTAATGAAGCGTGTGGGTTACTACATCCAACAACCGAACATTTTAACTTACCCTCTCGTAACTTCTGCATCTTTTAGCTTGGACTACAAAATTGCAGCGAGAAATAAAAATGGCGGATTGCTCGAAGTGTTGGGCTGGAAGTCAATGTCCTTATTTGGCAGTTCCGCTGCAAATACTGTGACGTAATAGTTCACAAAACGTCATAGATAACAGAAAAATCGGAACAGGTTGAAAAATAAGGCCAAAACAGAATATGAAGATATCAACGAAGCACCTGAAGAGAATAATTTCAACTTTTCTGTACTTCTAAACACTCCAAATATACAACAAAATGCATTTAAGGGCTAAAAAAGTGGATTTAGCATGATATGTCCCCTTTAAATGAGGAAACATCAAATTCTCCAAAGCTGTTCACCAAGCTTGCGATTAAATTTCATATTTAAAATCACCAATGAAATCTGAATCTCAGTGAAATTTCAGAACACAGAGCTTCTAAAGGCAGCGACCAATTGGTGATTGGCTCTTTTATATAGAAGGCGGGACTTATTCCTCCATATTGCACTTCCTCGCATTCATAGTAAAATGAGTGCACTGTCTTTCCATATCTAGTCTTTGACAGTGTGGGAACAGCAGGGTTTATAGGTGTGATCTAGATTATGCAATAACACCCAAAGGCGTTTATGAGGGGTGCAAAACGGGAGATATCATTCCCTGTGAACGTGGAGTCAATGAAGTCATGCTCAGTATCTACTCCACAGTTTGATTGGGACGCCTCCCAAACCGGGGATAACAGTATAATTAACAGGGACAGCTGCAGATACGGTCTCTCTGTCAGCGGCCACAGCAGACACCGTCCACTCGGCCTGGGCCCAAATCAAAACCATAGAAACCGTTCACAGCCATATCAGTGTCTTGTGCTACAACAGGTGGTCCCTGAAGTTCACTATTCAACCTCCCCCTTGTCTCAAGTTTGCTGCCTACCGCTCAACATTAGACCTGTGGACACTCGCATAACTCACAAACATCCTCTGCTTGGTTTGTATTTTTCAGGCCAAGATAAAATCCCACTTACGGACCCAAACACGTCTCTGTCAGAGTAGCGATATCACATAAAACCTTTGGGGCTTTGGAAGCTGTCGCTGTAAGTGCTTATAGGCTCTCGGATGGTTGTCTCGGGTACCTGGGAAAGGAGTGGAGTGAAAATAACAGGGAGAGGGAGATAAACAGAATGAAGGGATGAATGGAAAAGAGGAAGAAGGATCAGAGAATGGTTCAGTGGGATTTGTCTTGTTTTCTCACACCATGAGTTAACCAGCATGCGTCTAAAGAGCTTCAGCTATGCAGCTTTGGCTCCTTCAGTCTTTCTCATCGACCGGATCAAACAGAACAGATTCAGCTGTGGCCTCCGATCCCGTCCCGCTGGAACTGCACAAATGTTGCCACTTGAGCCGCGATGTCACTAACACCCCCGTCCGCTAACCCCCTCCAGCTGATTTCAAAAGAAACCTGCTGTCTGTTTGAACCGGTGGTAGAGAACTCTCTGGTGTCCTGGTATCTTGCTAAAAATGATTCAGCCAGTTGCGTGCATATATGCATGACAGTGCTTGATCGTTGGTGTTTATGGCATAGTGTAATACATAATGTTTGGGATAGAGTACAGTAGCCTTTATAAAAGTACAGGGAACTTTCCTACTCTAAAAAAATGCTGGGTTGCTTCAACCCAAATTTGGGTCAAATATGGACAAACCCAACCGTTGGGTTACATTTTTAAATTACATTTTTAACCCAACGTTGGGGTTTGTCCATATTTGACCCAAAATTGGGTTAAAACAACCCAGCATTTTTTAGAGTGTAAAGAGCCAATAAAGCTTATGGCATTTAATAGGAGTAAAACTCCACTGTGTTGTTAAGAATTGAATAGATCTCTAATTGTTCTGTTTTACATCCCTGTATCATACATTATATTGCAGAATTTCTCAAAAGTCTTCTCACCCTCAGATAATATTTTGTAAATGCTATTTGGGAGAAAATGTTTTGTAATGTCCAAGTATGCGGTTTCCTATGCAGAAGTCTAAATTTTGTGATGTTATTTCCATCAAGAGGTGCATACTTTTTTGCTCAAGATCTTGTATTGAGAATGCAAGAGTCCAGCACTCTGTGAAGTCTCCTCCAGCACATCCCAAAGACTTTCAATGAATTTAAGCTCTGGACTCTGAGGAGCCAATTCATGTGTGAAAATAATTCTTCAAGCTCCCTCCAACCATTCCTTCACAATTTGAGCCTGATAAATCTTGTCATTGTCATCCTGGAATATGGCCATGAAACGTCTTCCTACATGGTTGTTTAAGAAATGAAAAGCTACGCACTCCATCAGTTATGGTTAGAGGAACTGTTACCAAACATATAACATGCCAGAAATGGTATAATAATGATTCAGTGAAAGACTCTTAAGAATTTGCCTATTTAAATCCAAACAGCGACTTTATTTTTTTGGCAGTGTGAGTATATATACAATCATGTCTTTTTTTAAAAGCATGCCAGGATGCACTATAAAGCTATTTGAGAGAACAAACAGAGCGAGCAGTGCTGGAATACATATGTAAATATCAAATTATGTAAATATATAATAATAATAAAAATAGAATAGAATGGACTAGATTAAATAAGGCTTTATTTAATCAAGTGAAAGCTGCGTGTGAAGCCATTGAAAGGTATTGCGACCTTGTGTGATGTGCTGTTTACTGTCTGTGTGAATTTCCACTCTGATGACAGATGTTTCGATCTGAACGGTGTCTGCTGTGGAAGGCCGTTAACTCTAAATAAATACTTCACAAGACTATATGATGTACGTCTACTGCCAAACATTTGGAGGTATGATTTCATCATTCAACATGCATACATTCAAAGGGTAATTGCGAGGATGTCTAGTTTCAGCTTGTCTTAAATCTTGAGATCATGTGAGTTTCATCTGCTCTCATGTTATAGGCTGTCTGAGTGTAGTGTCAGCCCACCAGTTTTCCAGTCCATGCAAATGTAGTTCACACATCTTCAGCTGTCAACATGAGCTGGGTGTCAGATGAGTACATTTAAATACGAAAGCAACATAAGCCCGTATACCTTATGAGTCATCAGGCCAGTTCTCATCAACTTTTTCAATATTTCTATGGATTAGAAATCGGGTCCATCTGGTTGGCCTGTAATTAAATGCATGGATAAGTTGTTTGCCTGCTGAAATGTCCTAAATCACCTAGAGAAATCATAAAAATGTTGTTGGATTGAAACAATGATTCCAACATAGGTTTTCTACTCCGTCAAACCAGCAGCTACTTCTGAAACAAAAGAACAATTTAGTTTCTTCAAGCTAAAACTCAAATATTCTCAAAATGTTATCCAAACGAGCGCTTTCTTTGTTAGTTAACATGAACTAAGAACACTTCTACATCATTTATTAATCGTAGTTAATGTTAATTTCAACATTTAATAATACATTATTAAAAATCAAAGGTTGTATTTCCTAACATTAATTAATGCACTGTGAACTAACATGAACAAACAATGAACAGCTGGATTTGTATTAGCAAACATTAACAATGATTAATAAATGTTGTAAGACATGTATTCTTCATTGTTAGTTCATGTTAGTTAATACATTAACTAATGTTAACAAATTGTAAAGTGTTGCCAATTTTGTATTTAAACTGAACTTTAGAGTGCTTTTTGACCCACTTAAGCAGGTCTTACATGCATCTTTATATGTAATTTCATAATTACTTCTATTGTCTTTGAAATGAAATTGAATGCATGTATATAGTAAACTATAATGTCATTTCTAGTGTAACTTTAAATTTAATATTGACGTGATATTGAATAACACACTATAGTTAAAATTACATAAAAGAGATATAGGCCTACTTTAAAATGTAATAATATTACTAATTTTACTGCATTATACAGTCTTGTATAATATACAGCCTTGGAGAGCAGAAAATATTTCTTTCAAAAACATAAAAAAAAATATTACTAAAACCAAACTTTTTAACAGTAGATAAGTACTTGAAAATGTATACTGCATGAGAATGCATTGTTTGTTGAAGAGTGTTATTTCCAAAGAATCAATGTCAAACTGCTGGATAATTCCTATAATTACATTATTACGAACTTGCAGCTATTTGAAAAGTTAGCATATGAAACACTCGCAACATGATCAACTCTATATGGGAGACTGGAGGAATGAGGAGTGTCATTAACTCTCATTACCAGTAGATGGCAGCAGAGTGCATTACGCACACGTGCTCTCTTTCTATAGGCTTTCTCTCTGGACTTCATGCGTATTTTTAAAAATTAATAAAAAATAATGCAAAAAAAAAAAAAAAAAAAAAAAAATACACACCAGATGCTTGTGATTCATAAACAAATTATAGTTTATCACTCATAGTTTATAGAAAGTTTTAATTCTTGCACATGGGACTCATTCTCATTAGACGTCAGCAGGCTTAAATCAGGTAGGCCTAATGAATGAAGATGGATGGCTTAATTATTATGTCTTTGTTATTGTAAGTGCCACAAAGAAGGTGTACACGCATATAACACTAATTATTAGCAAACTGACAATATTAAACAAAAGTAAAACAATTTAGGCGTAGGCTGTAATTTCTACTATGAGATGCCTAAATGGCTTTCTAGTAATTGGTTCTCAAGCCCAAGATAATCTTATTTGAAAATGCCCTCAAGGTATTCTTGTCTTTGTGAGATGCCTGTGCAAGTACTGGTTTATGAAAGGTGTCTGCAGCATTGTAGGACAAATGGGTGAGGCCAACAACTCTGAAGAGACTCAGTGCTTTACCGGATGGATATAGCCACAATAGATCTTGATGTTGGCATATTTTACTAGTTTGGAAGATAACAATATGCCAGTATTTAGGCTGTCACTCATATGTATGTGTGTGTGTGTGTGTGTGTGTGTGTGTGTGTGTGTGTGTGTGTGTGTGTGTGTGTGTGTGTGTGTGTGTATATACACACTTTAGAGTGCTTTTTATACCCACAAAAGTAACTACTGTCTTTGTACTGTACTGACAAGCAATTATTATAAACTAAAATATACTTTAATGTCATTTCTTTTGACGCTTATGTATTGTAATTATACATTTGAAACAATGAAGTATATTAACTTAAAATATAACTTTAAATGGAATTTCGAATAACACACTACAGTTAAAATAATGATCAAGTACTTTACATGTGCTTTATATGTTAATCAAGACATGAAAATAAGCGTACTACTTTAAAACATGACAAAAAATTATTATACATAATGATTTAAAATGTACTTTATTTTGACATTATTACAAAGTGCATTTTTAAAAGTGTACTTAGTTCACCCAAGAAATCTCACCCTCAAGTTGTTCTAAACCTGTATGATTTTCTTTCCTCTGCTGAACACAAAAGAAGATATTTTGAAGAATGTCGGTAACCAAACAGTAGATGGACCCCATTGACTTCCATATGGAAAACAAATCGGTTTGGAAAAAAAAAAACGACAGCAGAGGAAAGAAACTCATGAAGGTTTGGAACAACTAGAGGGTGAGTTACAGAATTAAACAATTTTTATTTTTTAGGGTGAACTATCCCTAAGAATCATAGTCCTGAAAGTGTATTCTCTTAAGTACACTCAAGTGGCCTTTTATTTGATTAATATTATATTATCTGTTTTTTGAAAATATCCTTTGAAGATTCGAAGTATACTAAGCGCACATTCAGTACAATTAAGCACACTTCTTTTTCACAGGGGGGCTCTTATGCTGAAGGGAAGAGTGCAAGATAATAGCAGCTTCTTCAGGATTTACCTCTGGAATTTTAATCCTGCTAATGTATTACAGTGGGGGGTTTGGACTTCAGCACAGACACGGTCTTTAGGGCAGAAAGGTTTTCTTATCTAGAGGAGGAGTGATTCGATCAGTAATTCAGCTGCTAATGATGCTTGTGTAATCCACATGTGTTTGTGTAATCCACACAAGATAAATCGCTGAATCAGGACAACTTTCAGTTCTTTTGTTGCATGCTTGAGTTTTGCAAAATTATTAGGTGTTTTTCGTCGTCGTCATGGAAACATCAGTAATGCTCCCTATTCAGATGGGACAGGAGGGAGAGTGAAACTGCTAGTAATTGTGAAGGAACAGATCTTTGCTGGTATCCTCCCAGGGTGTGAGACATTGTGTGGTCTGTGTGTTTACTCCTGCCTCAGGCATCGGTGTGTGGGGTTGCTCAGACTATTTCTTTTTTGTAACCATTCTCTAAGCTGTGTCTGATAAGCTACAAAAAGCAATTGCGACTAATCATGTAATGGCAGATTAGCACCTGCTAACACCGTCGTTTCTCGGGATCAAATATTTTGGATGTGCTTTATAGACTAAATGAATTTAGGCTGGAAGCAAGATCGGTCTCGAGGCGTTTTTTATACAGTCTGAGATACGGTTTGAGCATCAGTATCCATTTATGATATACAGTGGTAAGAGAGAATTGTGTAAGGGTTAAAGAGTTTACAACAAAAGAAAAGAAAATTCTGTCATCTTTAATCATCCTCATACTGGCGTATGACTGTGAAACACAATTTTTGGTTGAACTATCCTTGTGAAAGAAGAACATTGTTGTGTATTATGCCATACTATTACATTTTTCAAAAGAGCACAATACTTTAAATATATATATCAGTATATATTAGTGTTTAATGAAAGCTAATGCTATTGTAATTAAATGAAAATGAATTATTGATTAAATTGATACTAAATGTAATCAACTTTAGACCTCTAGAGGGATTTTTGGGCCATAAAAAAGTTACTGCCTTAAATTAAGTACAATCAACTTGGATGTTTAAGTAATTTCAACTTAAATTACATTAAACTCACATTAAATAATAAGTTGAATCTTGTATAACTTATAAAAAGGTTGAAAACTTAATATTTTGATGAGTTAAAGCAAATTGTAAAAACATGTTGTCATATGTTTTTACAGTGTATGCAATTTCATAATTTTCCTTGAAATATGGCTAAAGTCTAATGTACTGACAAGAATTTATTGTAAACTAAAATATACTTGAATCAAATTTTCTGTATTTAAACACATTTGTAATGATCAGGTTGCAAATTAGTACATTTAAAAATATTAACTTTAAAAGTAATATCAAATAATGTTCAAGTACTTTAAATGTGCTTTAGTACGTTATAAACGCATCAAAATAAGTTAAAGCACAACAAAAGATTAAAACAAATGTACTTTAAAGTAAAACTTTTAATTTGACATTATTATAAAAAGCGTGAAACATAGTCATGAAAGTGTACTCTTTAAGTAAACATAAGTGTGATTTATTCAATTAACATTATATTATGTTCAAGTATAAGTTAAGATATGAAGTGCACATTCAGTGCAATGAAGCACACTTCTTTTCCAAATAGGTTTCCCTTTAAGTGTGAATGTAAAATAATCTCTGTTCCGAATGATAATACATAGCTTATAGCTTCATTTTACTTCACAAAAGAAATGCAAAGATATCATTAGGATACACCAGATCATTTTAGAAAGATTCCATTGAGTAGAAGAGAGTGTTTTCTCAGTTTCATTATCAAATTTTATTGATGAACTTTCACAATTACAGGCAGATTTCAAACGTTCATTAAATATACTTATCATTTGCCAAGTCGTGCAAACAGGTCATGAAACAAGTATTATTGAGACAAGAGAGGCTCCGTCTGTCTTTGATCAATTTGTCTTGTTAATAAGTCTGGAGAGTGAGCCTGGCAGACTTTAATTTTTTTAATCCTCAGTTGGAACATAGTATAAAAAGACATGACATTTCTTCAGTCTATCTGTCTGTCTGTTTTTATTTTCAATACTAATTATTATAACAAAGGCAACCTGTTCAGGCTTCAATTACGTTTATCCAATTTTCAGTTTTAATTTCGTCTTAGTGCCCCATGACATGAATTCACTGTACGGCAGACTGAAAAAATGATCAAAACCTAATTAAACCAGCGACCTCCAACAGTATATGCGATTATCCAATTGGGGCCGCTGTTCTTGATATAAAATGCCATACCATCCCGACTGTCTTTATGTAAGTGTTAATAATAAGCTTTTCATTATTTCAAAATTAGTCAGCCTTTGTGTTACAAGTTTAATTATTTTCTGTTCCTGTAGTTCTTTAAGGGTAGTTCACAGTTACAAAAGTATTCGATTTTATATAGATGGACAACAGTTGTGTTAAATTTGTAAACCCCCAACTCTATTTTCACAAGCTTCATTTATTCACCTTTATCTACTTTTATGAAAATTATATAACGTCAGAAAACTGAATAAATATTGAAAAGAAGTGTGATCTGTTACGTAATTTCATTTAGTGAACTGTGGAAAAATTTGTGAATGAGTCTTGAGAGACAAATATAACAATGCCTATCCGAATGTATCTGAAAGTATCCAAATGTGTTCAATTACTTGAAGGTAATTGAGCCGTCTCTGCTCTTTTGCATGGGTTCATGCTTGAATAAAGGCCACATGCTTCAACACTCTTTGAGTCATTGTTTGGGTGCAGTGCTTGGTTGAAAAATGGATTAAGATGGAGTCCGTGCAATAGGACTTTCTGACAGAGATAAATACAGAAGTCAACATTTGAAGTGGATCAAAAAAGTTAACCAAAGTTGTCCTATGGGTATTGTTTTCACAATTCATGTATAAATTTCATGTTTTTTGATCCACTTCAAATTTTGACTACTGTAAATATCTCAAACGTAAGATACTGTAATAATACTGTATAATACTGACGAAACAGATTTGGCAAAAGCTCTTTGTGTTTACACTCTAGACTAGAGAACGTCAAATGTTTCAATTTACAATGTGTTTTTGCAGCAGTGAGCAATGTAGCCAATCACAGACATGTTTGTTGATCTCTTGAACCAATCAGGGGCGTTTAATTTAGCCAGGACCCTTTCGCTGGTCAAAACCATGGTCAAAACGCGAGTTTTTTAGTTTTGAGACAAGTGACGGCTTTTTAGGGATTATAAAGGGAGCGAAATTTCTAGTCTATATAATTCATTTAGAATTTGAATAAAAGTTTTGTTATTCATGCTGCTTAGAGGACCGACTCAAATTTTCGGAAGTGACATCAATGATCTTGCAATAGCCTAATTAAGTAAGTTAATAAACACATCACGGGACAAAAATACCATATGTCAAGATAGATACGCATTAAGTAATGTAAATGCCGACAGGTTAACAGAATTTTTTTTAATGTTCATATCGATATTCTATATTATAAAATTCTATTCTAATTTTTTGTAAAAGTAACGACTTGTAGAAAATCTTAAATGTCTCACTTTACATTGCTGTTCTTGTTATGGTGGAGCCGTTGCTCACACTGCACTTGATAGAGAATCCTCACTAATTTCAGAAGCACCCTCAGTGATTTGATTCTGAAACCGGGCCTGATTGTTTGAACTTGCATTGGATTCTCAGATTTTGATAGCATATGGTTTCAGGATTATAGCAGGTCAAGTCCTTTGTAAATGTGTTTTCTTTTCAGTCCATATCTGTTTTGAGAGGTAAACATAAGGGACCAGATGATATTTACCCTCCAGTGAGATATTGATTTGGAGTGCTGAGCGTGGATCATCAGTGTGAGCTCACACCATTAGGCTACCTCAAATGGACAGACCCTGCTTTTACTTTGTGAGAAGATTCATTTTAATAGGATGCCTCACCCAAATCCTGTTTCAAATGCTGATCCACCATACCAAAAAGCTGTAATTATATATCATTGTCTCACCATTGTTTAATTTCACTGCATTGTTTGTTTTTATTACACTAAACATCATATTTGCATCCAAACTGGTTTACTCGCACTGTAGGCAACATAATGCATGGTAAAAAAAAAAAAAAAAAAAAAAAAGAAAGAAAAAGGCAGTTGACAAGAATAAAATCTGACAAATAAAAATGGTTGTCCCATATATTATATTCTGTAATTTTAACATAAGTGAAGTGTGTGTGTGTGTGTGTGTTTGTGTGTGTGTGTGTGTGTGTGTGTTTCAGGTATTCCCATACGTTGTGGGGACATTTCGATGGCAATACCAGAGATCATTTTAAATTTTTTGTCCAACAACTTATAAATCATACAGAATTATGTTTTTTGAAAATGTAAAACAGAGTTTTCTGTGGTGGGTAGGTTTAGAGGTATAGGGTTTAGAGTGTGTACAGTATAAAAATAATTATGTCTAGTCCACATAAAAAATGGAAACCCAACATATGTGTGTGTGTGTGTGTGTGTGTGTGTGCGCGCGCTATCTAATAATGTAATTTTGTCAAAGAAAGGTTTTTGTCCTGTATTTCATATGATGCATGTCTATTTTTGCAGCACATGCATTTCTCTTTATAAAGGAGAATATTTATTCATTATTGTATATGTATACAGAGCTGTAAACCTGAGCAATATACCCCATTGTGACTCTCTGGAGGGATTCCTCTCATACACTTACGTAATCTTGGCAGTATTCCCTCGGAAATACAAGGCACCGCACCAAGAATTCCCCCGTTACGGGATAGTGAGTGGTGCTTGATGGAAGCCCCTCCAAGACTGTAGGTCAAACAGATCAGTGACAGGCCAATAAGAACATCTATATCTCTGTCTCCCGCTCTCCCGCGCTGTCACTTCTGTTGTATAATGTTGCCATGGATCTGAGGTTGCGTTGCTATGGTGTCACGTCGAGGACTTTGTGTTTTCCCCCCAGGCCAATGTCACGAGCGAATCGTTCAGATAGCGAGTGGTATTTTCTTTCAAAGCATGGGTTATTCATAAAAACAAATAATCATTTATTTTATTTTTAATGAGACAAAGCAGGCTACACCAGAAAAAGCTTGTTTTATAACAACTGCACTCTTACATACATTATATTACAGTCATAGACTCCATTTTTTTTAGAACACCACACAAATCTATTTACTCAATGGCTTTTTAGTTAATTCTTTAAAAAAAAAGTCCTAATTTCAGAGTTTTTTCTTCTGTACCTCTTTTTCTTTTCATCTGAAACTACTCACTGCTAGGTTTCGTCTTGTCATCTTACAACAACCTTTGACCTCTGACCTTAGGCGAATGGAATTCACAACAAAGATTAAAATTCCGCGAGGAGGTACATCCGCTCGTGAGGAACATGCTCCTCTCATCATTAAAATACTACATTTCCAAGATATGTTTGTCACATACAATACAGAGTCCGTTATGTACACCGCCTCGCCTGTACCAATGGTGAGAGCAGGTATTCTGTTCGCTTTTGCAAGGTCTTCCCGTGAGTGCAGTGGAAGTGTTTAGGTCCTCTTTTGTCTCTAATCATGCAGCGGACAAAAGCTTTTAAACAGTTGGTCGGTTCAGCGACAAAGTCTCGACATGTTTTCGCACGAGTTCTTTGAGGCCTGGTCCATTGTGAGGCTCTTTTCCTCTTGAAGCTTATTCCTATTCTGTCCTTTCAGCAACCATAACAAGTTCATTGCGGGGTGATAATGCCTTGGAGTCAGATGTGGGGTTGGCTAGACAAGGGCTTGAAGTTCGGGTCGGGGTTTTTTCGAGCGCTTGACGCCGGGACTTCATACTGGCCGGTCCACGGCGTACTGGCAGGGGCTTAAGTTGGACACAGGGTTCTGCACGGTCGGGTAAGCGAAGTTGGCGTGCTGTTTGGCCTTGAGCCGGAGGCTGGCCAGACTGGAGTTACAGGTGTCTCTGTACATGTACGGGCTGGCCGTGGTGGCATAAGGGCAGGCGGCTGCTGACACCGCCGCAGAATTGAGGGTGGGGCTGTTCAGGTTGTTCAGGTTTCCCAGGTTATTGAGGCCTGAGCCCGGCACCCCTGCCACCGCCGAGGGCACCATTGAGGAGGCCATGTTCATGGAGGGGATGGAGCTGGGCGGGGAGAACATTGGCTGGGAGGACAGCGGGCTTACATTCATGGAGTTAAAGAAAGGAAAGCTTTTGGCTGATAAGGGGCTGCTGGCCAGGCTCTTAGTTGCCCAGTTGTTGTATGAGTAGCCCGAGTACATGTCTTCGTACGGCTGCATGAGTCCGTTGAACTGGGCGCCGAAGCCATTCTTACACAGCTCGGCTTGCTGGTTCCTCTCTCGCTTTCTCCATTTGGCGCGGCGGTTTTTAAACCACACCTGTTTAAAAGACAACGAGGAAGAGTTAGCACAGTCGGAACATCATTTGTCAGTGTAATTCAGGGCAATGGGTTACACTTTATTTTAAGGTGTCATTGTTACAGTGTAATTATATATTAAAGTACTGAGTAATATTAAGCAACTATATGTACTTACTATAGGGTTAGGGTAGGGTTATGATTTGGTTGAGGGTTAGTTGCATGTAATTATGCACCATTTACTGTTAATACTATGGCAAGTACATGTAACATATGTAACAAACACTGTAAAATAAAGTGTTACACATGTTACATGTGGCTACTGTGGTAATAACTAAATTCTGCATAATTGCATGCAACTAACCCTAAAGGTGATGATACACAGGGCAACTTTTTGAGCAATGTTGCCGTCAATGGGCAACCAGATGAGACACAGGGCCCACGACCGATCTAAATTATCCAGATATAAATGTATTGCCCATTTTCAATGGGAAAGTGCCCAAGCAACAATCGCTCGGCTAGATTGCCCAGGAACATTGCTCAAAAAGTTTCCCTGTGTATCATCACCTTAAGACAGAACCTAATCCTACCCTAACCCTATAGTAAGTACATGTATTATTACTCAGTATTTAAATGTACAGTATACAGTATGTACACTACACTGTAACATGGACACCTTAAAATAAAGTGTAACCCAAAAATGTAACTTTGAATGCCATATTCTTTATCACTCTAATGTAGGAAAGAGCTCAAAAGAACTTTAATATTCAGATTTTTTTTTAAACACTCCTTCTCGTGAGATTTAAACAATAAAAAAGTTCCGCCAGGCAGAATTTAAGTGCTTCATTTATTAAACTAATTTATTCTCTTATTATGAGTTTCCCCAGTGAGAAATGTCATTAAAGAGCTTCCCTCACATTTAGTCAATTTTATATCCTATTTTTAGGGGATATTGGATGGATTAAAGTTTTAATGTGAAAAATTTAAATGAATATATTTCATTTAGCTCTCTGAGAAATTATAAAGCTGTTTTCTTGTCGATCTTTTCCCCGTGAAAGTGTTCACCGACTGTAATTAGTAAAGGAAAATAAGAAAACAAGAGCTCCTTTTAAATATCAGGTTTTATTAATGTAAATAACCTCCTTTATATACAATATGTAAATCATTTCGCCTTCCTCATAACATATTTTTGAAGTTAGTAACTTAAAGAAATATGATAAATACAAGCAATCATGGGTATTATGACTCAAGTTATGTACTTTATCACTTCTGAGAAGGATTGTCTCCACATATTTCAAAAATAATCTCACAGTGATCGTACATTGCCGGATTTGTGCTTGTGTTGTAGTTGTGTTTTCTGGGAATATTTAATGACATATTTTATCCAGCATACTGTAAATGATACCAGTTTATATTGGGAGAGAGGGAATACCCTTCTCTGTGAATGTTCCACTGACACTTTGGCAATGGTGTTTAAGGCCTTCCAAAATAACTGAATGTCAAATGTAGTTCAATGATCGGTGTGTTCCTTCTCTATATTTTTGGCATACATGCATATAATGGTACGAAACTTGGTAAAGGTTTTGGCACATGCTATGTGAACAAAAACAAAAATCATGGACATGATTCGAAAAGGTTAAATGGTCCTGAGAAAATAGTCACACTTTGACTCAATAAATGGGAAACAAATATTTATAGTAAAACATACATTTCATATAAAAATGTAAAATATTTTTTAAGTTTACATCTGTGCTCCAAAGCATTCAAGATTTATGACAGTTTAAGTTGGAAACTTCATTTTCAAGTCTATGCTCGAAAAAAGTTTCTGCAACTAAATATACTGCAAACTACTGCATAAATATATTCTGGTACCATAAAATCCCCTAAAAATACAAAATATTAAATAAAACATTTTCGAACTGGATCATATATATGTAAGAGGTTATTTTGTATTGTTATTGTGTTGCATTTATTGTTTATGGATCCAATGTACTGTATTGCCAATGTAAATGCACATTGAGTCCAAGACAAATTTCCCCTTGCGGATAATAAAATGTATTTCAATTCCATTTCAATTTCAATTTCAAAACCAGCAGTGGCAGCATCAAATGGAGAAGAAACCTTTACAGTCATGGTGGTCCATTTTTAAAGTATCCTGGGTCAAGCTGGCATTAGGTCAGGGCCATGATTTAGGGTTTGTGTGTTTATTAGGAGCACATACTCTATCAATTGCGTAAATCAAAATGACAGCAGAAGCATGCGGAATATGTGACAAGGTTCCAGCTGGGATTACTGGCATACATGCACAGTTCAGGAGGCCACTGATAGACATTAGGAAAGGAGTATCTCTACCTCTGTTGTTCTTTCAAAATAACAACCAAGACTGTATGCTATGTGACCTTTCCTCTGGCCAACGTGAATTTGATCCATTAGATGTGCGCCAGACAAGGAGGTAGCGATTGTATTGTCATCCATCAGAATGGAAGCCCACCTGCTCTCTTTGTGTGCTTCACCGATCAAACTTCTGCTTTTTGTTGGGATAGGAAGGTCACAAACCTTTTCTAGATTCTTCTAAACAAACTGTTGTTCATGTTACATCGCCGATCTCAATATAGCAGTTTTATGGTTACAGAAAAAATGCCACAGCCAATACCAAAGGCGATGTCTTGTTTAAGTGTTCCTGAAAATACTGGAATAACCCAGGCCATAACTATAATTTATGTGTCATGGTTCAAAAGGAAGCCCTTTCATTTCACACAGTATCCAAATGCACCATAGAATAGTGAACACTCTTAGAAAAAATGTTCAAAGTGTTTCCTGACTCAATTTTTAAAGAGCCATTTATGCCAAAAATGTTTTATAATATAAAGGAAATGATATATCTACTATAAGGAGAAATGTCTTAACCCACTGATGCTCTTCAGACGTTTTTGACGGTTTTTTTTACTTCATCTGAATGGTACAACATATGGTAAAGTTTTGGCACTTAAAAAAAATCATGGACATGATTCAAAAAGGCGGTCCCGAAAAAAAAAAAAACAGTCACACTTTTACTCCTCCTCACGGTCAAAAATGACACATTTGGAAATGAATGGTAAACTGATTTCATCTAGTGAGTACTGCGCCCAAACAAAATCTTACTGAAAGCTCATTTTTTGAGTTATTAACCTAAAATTTGGAACACAAGTTGTTTGGATTTATGGCTGTGATTTTCTCTCAGTTTTAGAGTAAAACTTTTTTTTGGAAAATATATATTTCATATAAAAATTAAAAATAGTATTTTGTGCATTTTTCAATAAACAACAATAAACTTTATTAACAATACAAACTTTCAACTTAGGGGGTTGAATGAACACCAGAGTGTTAAATGATTGCATTATACTAATGTAATGTGAGTTATTTCAATTTTTCTACTGATAAAGTATGTTTACGAGCTGTTTAATGAACGTAGAATTTAAAATGAAAAATCGATTAAAAACTAAATGAATTTAAATCTGTATAACTATGATCCCATGATGGAAACCTCTAAGAGATTCTATATATGAAGCACCTGACAGAACCTTATAACCTTTTCTTCTAAGAGTGTAACTTCTTATCTTTGTCAGTCAGCATGTCCACTCACAGTCATTTTGATTATTACATCGACAATTGTTTTTGAACCCCATAGAGCCATACGGATTAACCATATGAGCAACTGGGCAAGTGAACCATGTCCAGGGGGGCACCACGCAAATATTATTTTCATTTTTATCAGAACGTTCTAAATTCCCTAAATGTTTTGTTTAAAGTTTTTTATATGATTTTGTAAGAATTCTTTCTACTTGAGCTAACATTTATGTAACCTTCTGTTGTCATATAAGTTTATTAATATGAATTACTTTTGAGTAGTAAAATAATAACTGAATGTAAATTTTCACATGAAACACATTTTATTTATATATTCTTAGTGGTTATGGGGGGATGGGGGGGAGGGCATTCTAGGTTTCAATGCCGAAAGTTGGGTTGACGTCAACATCCAACTTCAGACTGACGTCAACATCCGACGTCGGACAGACTTTTTGGATTTTGGTTGGAAATGAAAGTTGGGTTGACGTCAGAATCACTCTTGGTGTCAGTGCCCAGGGCCACCAAAGAGTCTTAATCCGCCACTGCACAGAGCCCTACCTATCCACAGTGGTTTAGTTTGTCAGGGACACGTACCCGTACTCTTGCTTCTGTGAGGTTGGTCCACACAGCGATCTCCTCTCGTGTGCTCATGTCAGGATAACGGTTTCTCTGAAAGGTGGCTTCGAGTTCCTGGAGCTGCTGGCTGGTAAAGTGTGTCCTTTGCCGGCGCTGTTTTTTCTTTAGAGAGCCGTCCTCGGGGTTCGACTCATCTGTGTGGTTCTGATGGGACTTCTCTGTATCTGTATGGGTCAGAGGCAAAAGCATTAATTAAACCGATACATATACGGTTAAGTCCCACAATTATCATGCTTACTTAATCTTAAAAATTTTGATGCGACTGATTACCAACTTATTCGGGTTTACAGTGCTAAACACAAAGGTCCTTAGCTTCTGTTTGCCTTGAAAGCAAGATCAAGATAAACTGCAGGGCCCAAAGTGTTTTTGTATGTGTGATGAAAATCCTCCCTCTGTGGTGTAGAGTTCTGCAAATTGCAAATTGAAGACCCCACAGAAAGGGCTAAATTAGCCGGACACATAATCCTGGGATCAGCTATTAGTGACAGGGCAGGTTTGGGGCTGTTTGGCAAGAGCTTAACTCTCTAGGAGCAGTTCTAACTAATCAGCAAGCTTTCCAGGGCCTCTAGGAAAACCAATAAGACATCATGCTGCCATCTGTCAGTGCACAGATACCCTTTAACTCCACAACAGCACCTTAAACACAACTCCCACCAAAATAAAACTTGAGAGTAACAACATTATAATAATTTTATTTAAGATTAATTGAATAAGTGTTCAATTAAATGAATGTATTGTAATAAACGAAATTTGGGTTTGCATTGTGTCCTTTCAGTGGTATAGGCCGTGTATAAGCTAAAGAGAGGATCCCGATACCGCTCATTTTCATCAGTCGCTGTGTTGTATTACTGTCAACGCTTTAAATGCATAGATTTATCGTCAGTTGTAATTAGGTTGGTGTTTAGTCTGAATATAATATCGCGGAAATATTTTTGTCCACCAACAAGATATGGATTTATGAGTGCCGTCAGAAGCTGTTGACTGAAATTAAACGTTTACCATTCGTTCAATGTTTTGTGTGTGTGATTGTAAACATATGTAGTAGCCAACCCCCCCCAAAAATCCATTAAATTAAATATAGTCAAATTCATATCTTATTTAGTATTATTTTTTTAATCCCCAATGTTGTTCAGAGTGACTTTAATTTCATGTTTGTAGCCATGTTTTTAAATGAACACATTTACCTTAAAAACAATAGCTAATGGTGATAATAGCCTAATAATAATACAAATAATACATTTTCATACTATTCAATTAAATACAGTGTAATGATAGCCTATTAATGAAGATTTAACATCTTTTTTTTATTACAAAGCATGCACTTTTCAGAAATGCGATAGGCTATAATGCTTCTGAAAGAGTAAAAATAGGCAACATGGTCTATAAATAATTTAACAGCTTAATATAGTGTGTTTTTATTTTTTTGTTGAATTGATCCTAAGTGGAAAAATATATTTTCCCATTGGCGGTAAAACAAAATTATTCTTCGTTATTTAATATATTATGGAACGTTGGCTATCCGTTTTATGAGATCAGAATTTCAAAAAAAATATTAACTTTCCATAACCAATCAACCTGGGGCGATTTTTCCGGTTAGTGATATTTAGGCCTATTATCTGCTGATGGAAATTGGAAAAAACTTAAAATGCTGTGCGAATACAGACACACGTTTGGCAGTTTTCAGTGTAATGGCTACACCTCCCCTATGGATATGGCTATTCAACATTGTAAAAAACAAACAAACAAACAAACAAAAAACACGTAAGCAATAAAATCGCTTTCCTCATAATTTTAATGCATTTATACGTTACAAGGCTAACCTAATTTTTGCAACTGCGCGCTGACACTGTAAAACTGTAACGCGTCAGGCTTGATAAGCCTAACTGTAGCTAATTTAAGCAACAATACATAGACGCCTTTTCTTAGTTTGTTTAGGATTAGACCTACATAATCTTCTGTCGTGCAATGATGTGCATATCGTCTTCAGACCTTTTGCTCTTTTCGCAGGTGTTTAGGTTTATTCGCATTGGCCTACTGACTGTCATTTGGATATCAAATTTGAGGCACAGGAATGAATAATTTATGCTCCGTTCCTTCAGCACGTGACTGGCTAGCCGGGATGTTCTCCTTCAAATGGCGACTGTCATCAGTATAGCTACACAGTGCACATAGAAAAGGTGGATTCAAATGACCCAAGATTATTCAAAACTACAACCAAAAGATGCGGAGGTGTTATTACTAGCCCAATTCAACCTGAACACAGTGTGTCATAAATAGGCCTACCCAACAGAACGTGTTCATAGGTAAGCATTAAATCATGCACTGAATTTGGACTGTCTACCAGAAAACTGAAATATGAGGGTTTGCGTTCCGATTAATAGAAAACAAGATAGCAAATTCTGTACATAGGCTATTATATAGGCTATAATATTATTTAAACAGATTTGACTTTAAAATGAAGTAAGCGTGGTAAAAACTGATTTTTGTGTATTGAGGATTAAACATGTACTGACCACTGTTGTCCTGGCCTTTGCATCCCGGCTCGTGCTGAGGAGTCCCGGAGTCAGACAGAGACAGTGCCGGGCTTCGGGCCTCACTGTCCGCTAGAAGGTTAAAATCCATCACCTCGACTGCCAGGCTCTGTGAACAGCACAGGGTCATATTTACATGAGTGCTGATACCCCATATACACAAGCTCAAGCTAATACACATGATACTGCATTGTTTGCTCAGATTCACTGCACGGCAGCTCATTCTGACTTGTGATTATGAAATAAAAGACACAAATCCCCTTTTATTCTTACATTTGTAATGTGCTTGTTATCATTAGATTTCCTTAAAAAGACATATAGTAGGCTATTTTCACGACTGATCAGTGTCGCTTAGGAATAGTCTATCAAAAAAAAAAAAAAAAATAAATAAATGGGTTACACCGTTACAGTGTAATTATAAATTTAAGAATTGAGTGATAATTAACAACATGCTACTGTAGGGATTAGGGTTTGGTTTAGGGTTAGTTGCATGTAATTATGCCTAATTTATAGTTATTACTATAGTAAATACATGTAACGTCTAACAAGGGCACATTAAAATAAAGTGGTTACCACAAAATGATACACGTTGAACGTGATACAATTCATAATTTTAATAATGTAGCAATTCAAAAAGTTGAATTGCTGCATTAAAAGTTGGTGGCAAAGTCACAACCTGCAGAGATAAGTTCATTACAATGTTTCAACAACCTTGGATATTATTTATGATGAAAACATTTTAGTAAGAACCCATTTAACATAGAAATGATTGCAATGTTGGGTTAAAAGGATGAAAACAAAGATGTTTTTCAACGCTGTACGACATAATGATGAAAAATATTTTTACACTCAGACTGTCCGTATACATTTTAAACAAACGTTATAGTGGGCCTATTTTAATGAAGTTAAATTAGGTCTATAAACTAAACAATGATTTTGTCAATGCTTTCGCTAAATAGCCAGGCTTTTTTTAGGCCTATTTTTTATTGTTAATTGCTTTTGATAATATTTTCCTGCGCAAAAAGTACAAGCGAAACAGAGATGAAAAAATTCAATCTAACCCCCCAAAATAAGCCATAAACCTAAATAAATACCCCCCCTGCTAGAATAAATCCGAACAGCTATGAGACCGAATGTGCAATAAGCATCATTTGCATGTTTCATCATATCAAATGAGATGTAGTAATAAAAGCCAGCGCATTTGCTTTGTGTTGCAAATCTCCAAGTTGTCAGGTATGGGTTCATCCGTTTACGGGACTGTAAGGCTACTCTTTACGTCTGAAAACGTTTTGGACTAGACACCGATCAATCAAAGTTCAAAATTACGTGAACCAAAAGCTTTAAATAGCAGCCTCGTAATAGAGCCTAAAATAACATCTCGTTTATTTATGTAACAGCAGCAACACCCCAGAGATATAGAAACATAATCACTCTCTTTGGAATCTGTTATGTGACTGGATGAAGCCAACGGCACCGAAACTCGCGCGCCGAGGAGAGTTTACGGAACTGAACGCCAACAGGCTTACACAACATGTGATTTTCTCTCTTTTTATTTCCTGCTGGGTTTCACCTCTCTTGAAGGATTCATAGACTGTTAGAGGTGTGAAGGTTTGACTGATAGGCTATAACCTCGTAAATGAAACGAGATTCACACTTAAAATAAAACAATATTTGTACATTCTCATTTTTCTTCACATCTTCCAAAATAACCTATTTTCTCGATTGAATTATTTTCTGTTGCCGTTTTAAATTAATATTCAATGTAATGATGAACTCACACAAAACACATAGGCTACTTAAACCTATGGTTTCTCATTTTTTTCAACATCAATCAAATAGCCTATCTCATGGAAAACATTTTACCAGTTAAACATTTTACCAGTTAAAGATTACGCAAATATATTTAATATTTGTTTTTAGCCAATGAGTCACATACATTTTTCCAAAGAGCGCGTGATTCGTAAATTTCTACGTTTCCAAAATCATCGTTATCAAAACATTCGTAAATAAACGAACGCATCGGACAACTACACTCGACTTGTGCAACTTCAGCAGATCTTTCTCCTTGCTTTCACAGGGCAATAAATATACGTGCATTCAATTAGAATCTACTATAGCCTATACGAGAAAATATAAGTGGTTAAACAACGAATTTAGATTAATATCTGCGCATGCCACATGATAAGACTGCTTTACATGACAGATCACAATGCAGAATGTGGGCCTACTTTGATTAACAAAACTAATTGCTATAAAAAGATAATATACTCTTTAAAATTAGAGGTTTATTGATTTCACATATATTATTCTGACTCTGTTTCAATAAACATTTTTTTAATCAAAAGAAGAACAAGCTAAATGAGCGCCCTTGTTTATATCGCCACATTCTTCCTTCAGTGACATTGTCCTAATGTGTGTAGCCTACCGTGGTTTAAGTGATGTTTTTGAAAATATGAAATATGCTTAATAACTTTTCAGATCCATGTCCATAAACTTGCTGAGGGAAAGTTTTGACCTTAGTTCAGCACCATATAGACCCGACAGCTCCGTATACGGACAAGTTTGCAAATCGGGCATTTCTCAATGTTATATAACGTGAATTGGTGATGATGACCGACTTTTCCATCATTAGAACTTATTGAGTAATTAACAATAGCGTCTCATTACGGTCCAGCCAGATGAATCTAATTTAATCAATTAGTGGAATGTTATATACACTTTTTGCTAAATATATTCATGAATGGAAGGGCATAATTCAACTTTCTTTCTTTCTTTCTTTCTTTCTTTCTTTCTTTCTTTCTTTCTTTCTTTCTTCATGTAATCAATAAAGACTGCTTGGAATCCTCCATCCATTAGAAGAATAGTGAAAATTCAGGAAGTGATCAGTATTCATGAGGTGACAGACCCTTCTCTGGGGAGATTATCAGTGGTGATAAATAACAGACCAACATTTTAGCATCACTGATTATGAACTTTTTCTACCAAAACATTACTAAGCATTACTAAGTCCCTAATTAGGTTTTGTTAGATAACAACAACTAAGCTCAGGCCTATAGATTAGGCTATAGATGCAACGAATCCTTAAAGAAAAAAAAAACATTTGGATAACAAAGCAGGGTGTCCTGTTAAAACATAATGATTTGTTGTAGTGTGCACAGGACAGCATGCCATTTGATTTGACATATTTTTGTCTTGTGCTGTCTGTGGTGTAATTTTGCCTATAAATGAAATGAACCAATTAGCATTCATTCATTAATCAAGATTTGATTTGCTATGTTCTAGCACTACACTTTTACTTTCTTACTCCACTTTATTTATCAAACAAAAGGACAATTTTTAAGATAGAATATCCTCTCTATAGTCACTTTTATCTTTAATCTAATAAACAATTGAGGTAACTTGCCTTGTAAATGCAGCTAGTTTGTGGGGAGGCTATCACGAGAAAGCAGAATTACAATCAGAACGTCAACATGATAAATGGTTATCTGTCAGGCAGGCTGCTCAGATGCTGTTTCTTTTGCTATAGCTTTGTTCCCAATGCTATAGGTGACCTAAGCTGGTTATTTCATCCAGAGTAAGGTGTCAATGAAACCCCTACCCCAGCCAGGACTTGTGACATTATTACATTTCAAAGTCTATCAAGGGTCCTCTAAGGATTGTGGGCCAACGAGGCTGATAGATTTCTTAAATGTAAAAAAATGGAGAGACCAAATGGGAAAGTGACCTGGCTTTTCTGACCTTGTCTGTAATAGCTTAGGCTATATAATCAATTGTTCAAATTAATGTTCAAAAGTTTTGTTTTATTTTCAAATTGTTAAAAGGCTAAAATGCACTATAATAATAATTTTGTAGGCTAGATCTTCTGTGTAATAAAGTTTGGCTCAAACTTTATGTAGCCTATCTCTTAGGTGGCACACACATTTGTTGGGAAATTTATGCTGCCTTTGAGATATTGGTACTGACATGGCTCTGGGAATTCTTGTCAATGAGGAGGCAGTTTATTTATATACACGACATCGATCTCATTAAAATATATATATCTAATAAGAGAAGAGATAATAGAGGTAAATCCTCTCGTTTTTCAGAAGATTGCTGGGTCCATCTGTTGGTTCGACAGCATACATTTCCACGGGCTGCTGCATTATCTCAGGAATTATTCATAAACGCGTTTAGAATTAATTCCTTGGATTAAGAGTTGATTAAGATGTGTGTCACTTTGCTGTCTGAGAACTTATTAAGGGCCCACTCGAGCCGGCGGCAGATGGAATTTCTACCCAATGTTTGTAGATGTTAATTTCTCCCCTCCTAACACCCATTTGCATTTGGCTGTGTATGTCAAAGCGCGGCTTTTCCTGCACGCACAGCTCCGAAAATCCGTGTAGGAGATGCTCATCTCACTCACTATAAGATCGGGCATGTTTATTACATTACGCGCTACGCACGCGCTATTCGACTGAGATAGCCTACAAATGTTTTTGGTAATGAAATTATGAAACATCACATCCACAAATATTCTTGATATTTGTTTGTTAGCAAACTGTAAAGAAAATAAAGGCTAGGCTTATAACTTGGATGTTTAAGTCATTTCAGTTTAAAGTAGGCTAAACTGGCTTAAAATGTGTTAGGCTATAACATAAAAAAGTTAAAATTGCGTAACTTATTTTGATGAGTTAAAGCAATGTAAAAACATAGGCTATGTTGTCATAACTTATTGATCATATAGTTTTTTTTTACAGTGATATGGCCGCAGCTGAAGCCGAAGTACACAGGCTTGTTTGTGTTTGTGTATTATATCCCCACTGAAAGCAACATGAGAAGACATGACCAAACACAAGCGTCACGCACTGTTCTGCCTGTGTGGTTTAACCACACACATATGAACTGTTCTGATTGTTTTTAGGTATTAGCTATTTTGTTTAAACGATATTTAGCGGTTATTATTGACTTTTGAACGCTTGTTGTATAGGGTAGGCCTATTTATCGTTTCTAATATATAAAAAAAAAAAAATCGTTGAAATAAAAACAAGCATTATAAACAAGAGACCTAGGCCTATTTAAATATAGGCTACACTGAAATAAAATACAACTTAGACTAAATAAATAGGCTAAACGAAATGGAGCCTATCCAATTCATTTTTGTTTTTTGATACACTGGCAAAAATATTTCGGTCGATCTTGTTTGACTATTTGGCCGCATGTAAATTTAGATAAACAGGTGCGTTTGCTTGAGTATTTTTATAGGCTATTTTACATTTTCAGAAATGCCCCCAAACACTGGCTGAAGTAGGCTAATGTAGCCTATAGAAATTGTTGCATGTCATTGTTCCTTTATTCCAATTTTATAAAGCGAGCTGTTTTAAAATTTTATCTGAATATTTTTTTTTCGTTTTTATACGAAATAACTGAGCTCAGTGCGCGCGGGTATCTTGGCTTTGGAATACATGCCTATCATTAGGCTATATTGCATTCATATTTTGACTTATAATATTTTGACTTATAGATATATAACAATCCCGGAAAAACGTGGTTAGGCCTACATGATATGCAGCAATATATATCGAGGTTTTATTAGGCTACTATTGTAGTTTTTGTAATAGGCAATGCGAGTTAAACACAATTGTCATAAAAGATGTAGGCTAACCAAAGTTTTAACCGCCGCCAATTCTTCAATTAAATTTAGCTGAAGGCACAAATCGGCTAACTTAACTCACAATCAATATAATACTTTCGTTGAACATACAATTAATTAAAAACATTATCTAAAAAGCCTTCCACAAGCCAGCGTTTAACTGAAAATAATTAATAATAAAACTAAAAAAACAGGGTTTAAATCAAAATTATCCCGAATGCATATATCATAGAAACTTATGTTTTTTTTCTTAATGAAAGGGATTGTGCTATCAAGTTAATAAATTGCTTCTGATCATCTAGGGTTATTATTTAAAATATTGTCGAATAAATCAATATATAGCCTAACCGTAAGCTATAATATTAACAAAGCACTATGACCTGACACGATATTGCAAAGTTAAAGAGTAGCCTACATGTTGTACTGAGGTTTGTACATTTCGGCACATCCGGACATCATCACATCAACTTCAGCCCGATGATAAACGACGCTCGCTCGTCCCGTGTTTCTCCTCAGTCGCAGATCAAAACGGATCTTCATCTCTACGGCTTTGGAGCGCATGCCATATCAGCAAAATGTGCTGCGATCTATTTAGTCTGACACGACAGGTAGGTTAGCCTATATTTTAGAGAGACTGGAAGGAGACAACATCCCCACAGCTCCTCCATCGCACGAGAGCATCAGCACCACAGTGATTTTTGTCATGCATCTACTCACATGAATCCCGGTCTAGTGGAGGTAATCCTCGAAAAATGTACAACTCTTGCGTACAACGCGTGTTAGCTGCTTTTCTGAAACGATGCAGTCGTAATGTAGAAAGTTCCTTAGTTTGGGCAAATGAAAAGAGACAGTTTCCCCTTTCTCTCTCTCGTGTTGCCTGTCATAAGTTTGTAGAGGAGAGTGAAGGCTCGATCCCCATGCAGAGGGGAACTGACTTTATGCTAAATATCTCGTGCGACAGGTCCGCGGCAGGAATGAATGCCCACCCCTTCTCTCTCTCTCTCTCTCTCTCTCTCTCTCTCTCTCTCTCTCTCTCTCTCTCTCTCTCTCTCTCTCTCTCTCTCTCTCTCTCTCTCTCTCTCTCCCACGCTCTTTTTCAGTCTCTCACACATGCGCTCGCTAAACATACGCAGAGTAAATCAAGGCTTCAGTCAGTCACCCTGAGCTACCTTCCACAGTTTCTCCAAAACCTTAGATTTAAACACGAACGTTCATAGATTAGTTAATTCAGTTAGTTCTGTTGTCTAAATATAATATTTTTCTCAACTCCACAGGACGTTTCCTCACACACTCTTAAAATAAAGGGTTTTAGCTGGCATTCAAAGAACCTAAAACAATCCCTTTCAAATGGACAAAAGGTTATTTATATTGGAAAAGCCTCTTCAGATTATTACAAGACATATTAGGGCCTAAGAAATTTGGTTCTCTGAAAGGTTCTTCATGTCATCCTTTGGAACCTTAAGAATTTTTTAAGCGTTAGCCTATACCTATCGATCTATCCATATAGCCTACAGTATTAATCTAGCCTATATTTCAATAAAGAATATAGCCTACTTTAGGCCTAGCCTTGAAAAAAAAAATATTGTAATAAAAATAAAACCATGCTAAGTCAGTTGTAGGCTAGTTTAAAGCAGATGTGTGCAGATATGATTCTCTCTTGAGGACAATCAGGGGGTTTAATACTAATCGACCCATAATTTTCGTCAGTTTTGCGTGCAACTCCACGACTATAAGCTGCTATCTCAAGTTACTTTGCATTTTCGTAATGTTTCTTTATCACGCAAATGTACTTAGCCTAATGCACGTCTCTTTATATTCAAAGAGAAAACAGACACCTCATAATAAAAAAATAAATAAAAACGAAATAACTGTTTCTTCAGCACCTTGTGGGCTCTATAGAAATGCTGATATTCTTTGACTCTGAAGATGTAGCCTATGTTTGTTGCATAGCCTATTTCTGCTGATGTTTCTTTGATACACAACACGACGTTATAGATTATGGATATATTTCATACCCCACCTGCAGTCAAACAATAGCTACTGCCCTGCTTGAGCAAAGTTCTTGAACGTGGATATGAACTTTTTTATGCATCATTCCTTATAATTATTTTAATCACTAGGTGTATGCTATTCCTGTTAGCAAACACCTTCATATACCTTCTCAACTGGTTTGCAGCACTGAAATAAGTTTCTGTATTGACGTGTATTCATTTCGGTCATGTGTTTATGAACTGAACACCTCAGTCGTACCTCTTTCGTCATCAGTGTAATTCAACCAACCCTGTTCGGATGTGATTTCACCAAAGAGCCGCCCCATTTTAAACACGAACCCGAGAATATATTAATGTCACGACAATGATACACAGTTTTATTGGCTTTGAAATATATAAACACGTAAAACTAGCCGTTTAAAAGTAAGCTAATGATTTGTGATTGCTTCGAAATAACGACATAATCTATTTTAAAAACACGGGAAGTAAGACCCTAGAGTCAGAAGACCATTGGCTGAAACAGCTGTCAGTTGACAGGAAGTATCATGTTAGTGTGCGCCTACCCCATTTCCACGTCAGTAAGTTTGCCTGTGGTGGAGATTACCTACCGGTGACAGAATATCTGTCTAGTGATTTAATAGAAAAACAGCAGGGCATGACAACTCTACGTGGAACTGTCTAAAATGTAAGCCTTATTCAGCGCAGTCATTGCTGCATTATTACTTGTCTGTACGCGTTTGGGCCGCCTGCTAAACTAGTTAGCCAAACGAGTGGAAATGAATCTGAACGCCATTTTGGATTCGCTGCCACAGAGTCGACAGCAGTGTTTTCATGTTTTTCTGTTTTCTGACAGACGCGTGCAGGCAGAAAGAGACACAAGCTCTTATAAAACAAAACGAGGTCTCATTTCACACGTTTATTTGTGCAGTTTAGCAGCAGTAGTCAGCATGACAAACCAATTGCTAGCTTGTTGACAGGTTGGTTGGATGCATCATCAGCTCTGTTGATTATTCATAAGTCTTTTGTTTTTCTCATTCATAGTCGCATCTCGAAGTAGAAGATATGTGGAAGATATATGCTCATATTGTGATCATTTGCAGGTCGCTTAACACGGTGTACTTTGCCATTGACAAGTTTTGCTAGCAAGCTCGCTAAGCGTATTGGCCTACTGATCAATTCAGCTATAATCAATTCCCACTCGTCAACCTTTGTACATCGTACAGCGCAGTGAGACAGGCTGTTTGTTATCATAAGATGCTGTTATTATACTGTTCAAGATAATGGATCTATTGCTGTGTGCCGGATGGCTGTCATGAAGATGTGCTATAGCATCATGATGCTGGTTGTTAGGAACTTACGTGGCCATCATCACTGAATGACCCGGGCCCTCTTGTAAGAGAGCAGTCAATTTGTGCTTCTTGAGATGGGTTGATGTTTATGCTCAGATATTTGACTTTAGAGTTACATAACTTCTCTTCATTTATGCATAGGTTCAGAGGATTCTGTACGTACACTGTAGAAGATGCAGCTGAGTTTACAGACATTGAGCTCAAATGCTCTTTAACCCTGTAAAAGCCCTGTAAAGCTGTGTTTTTTTAAAGGTGTATCATATTTGATGTATCAGGATTTTGTA